>NC_081406.1:614908179-615208179 GCF_030272615.1 Cryptomeria japonica | reverse complement strand
AGGAAGAAGTTTACATTGAGCAACCTAGTGGATTTTAATTGATAGATGATAAAGATATGGTTTGTAGATTGAAGAAAGCTTTATATGGATTGAAATAGGCTCCTAGAGCTTGGTATGCAAGGTTGGATAAATATCTTTTGAAGATTGGTTTTACTAAAGGTAGTGTTGATAGTAATTTATATTATAAGATCATTGATAATGATATTCTAATTATTGAAGTATTTGTTGATGATATCATTTTTGGAGGAGAAGATAAATTGTGCATGGAATTTGCTAACAATATGAAGAATGCATTTGACATGTCCATGATTGGTGAGATGAGATTTTTCTTAGGTTTGCAGATTACTCAAACTGACAAAGGCATTTTTATCTATCAAACTAAGTATCTAAGGGAATTGTTGAAGAATTTTGGTATGGATAATTCCAAACCGATAAGTACTCCTATGGTGATAAGTGAGAAATTATCTACCAAGGATACTTCTACACCAGTAAATCCGACAAGGTATAAGTCTATGATTGGTGGTTTATTATATCTAACTCAGACTAGACCGGATATTATGAATGTAGTAAGTATTGTTTCAAGATATCAAAGTAATCCTAAAGAAAATCATGAATGTGCAGTAAAGAGGATATTCCGATATTTGCAAGGAACAACAAAATACGGTTTATGGTATTCTAAATATGATGATTTCACTTTATGTGCATATACTGACTCAGATTAAGCAGGAGATACCGATGATAGGAAGAGCACTTTTGGTGGATCTTTCTTTCTTGGAAAGAAACTGGTTTCATGGATCAACAAAAATAGTCATGCATTTCTTTATCTACTGTAGAAGCTGAGTATGTTGCAGCATCAACTAATTTAACTCAAGTTCTGATTAATATGAAAAACAGGTTAATCAGAACTAATTGCACTCAAGTCTTGTGGATGAAGCAAATGTTGAAGGATATCAGGGTAAATTGTAGTGAACCGGTAGTTATCTACTGTGATAACTCTGTAGCTATTGACATGTCTAATAATCTGGTATTTCACTCTAAGACTAAGCATATATCAATAAAGTATAACTTTCTGAAGGACAAGGGTATGTGCAGGATCATGGTGTGCCAAAATGGGCCCTTAAGTGGCAATGAAATTTCAAGAAATTAGTGTTATGCAACTTGACATAAAAAATTGAATAAGTTATGAACATTATTTTTAAAATATGTATGAAGAGAATATATAAAAATTGAATATAGTTTCTAAGCTACTAGTTGTTTTTTGAGAAAAAAAATCCTATTTGATGAAAATTTCAAATTTCTATGCAGTGTACAAAAATTTTAGGAAAAAGATAAGAAGTAGGTGTATGTCTAACCACCCTAATCACATTCAAATCATAATATTTTTATATAATATTTATAATATAAGTGTTGGACTCATGTCCAGATGTGACACATTTTTTTAATAATTTTTTATCAAGTAAATAACTATTTATGATTTTTTTACTACAAATTTTCAGAAATTTAGAAACTCCTACGTCTGACCACCTTAACTTGGTCAAAACCTTATGAAATTCATTTTTAAATTTTTTTTCCCTATAGTCGATGAAGCATAGGATGTGATGCATGTTTCAGATTCAAAAAATGTTATGCGGTTTGAAAGTTATGAGTATTTTTCAATCAATCTATCAATCATGACTTTGTTAGAATTCAATTAGAAAATAAATAATAATTATTTATTAAAGTCTAAATAAGACAAGCCTTATATTGTTGGAAAGCTGAGAACGTCCTTAAAAAATCCTTTTTGTTTTTATCAATTTTGGCTATAAAAAAAGTCATCAGTCACCAGTGTAAAGTCTGGAAAATCAAGGAATACTGAAAAATATGTTTTTTCAAGTTGACTTTCCAAGCTTGTCACTTCCAAGCCAAATCCCAAAGCAAACTTGAACCAAAAGATGGAGGGAAAAATTTATGTTTTAAAATCAGATATTCGATAAATCCATTTTTGAAAAAATAAAAAAATAAATTTTAGTAATTTGGGCATAACTTTTGTGTTTTATATCGAAATTTTGATTTTTTATAGGCGTTGGAAAGGTAATTAAGAGCTCTATGATATGGAATCAATATATTTTCAATTATTTAAAAAAAAAATAATTATCATTCAGTTAAATTCATGCTTCATTTTTAAAACATAAAAAACTCATGACTTTTTCATATGATTTCCCTATTGCATGAATTTTTGTAACAATCATCTCAAAATAAACTAAATAAGTAATTAATTAATAATAAAAAATTTATGAATTTTATTGAGTTAGATAAATTTTGATAAACCATGTTATCTATGTTTGTCCCTTTCTCCACCTCTCTCTCCTAAACCTATCACTCCACCTATTTGTTTCTTCCTCCCTCTCTTTTGTCCATATTTATACGTCTCTCTCTAGACCTATATCTCTAACTATCAATGGATACCTCATTCAATCTCTCAAGCTCTACAAGGTTCTTATATTTCTACCTCTTCATAATTTCCTCCTCTATGTCACTCTCTCTTCCCTAAGATCTAGACTAGTCTCTCTGCATTTCCTTCTCATCTCTAGCAACAAAATTCTGAAGGGACAAGGAGAGGTGTAGGGAAGTATCAAAAAAAGGTGAGGGGGGGAGATGTGAGAAGGAGATATGACTTGGGGGAAGAGAGAGTGAGAGAGAGAGAGCTATAGGTAATTAGGTGGAAGGAGAAGAGAGAGAGGGAGGGGTGAAGAGAGAATGAGAGGGAGAGTGAGATTATTAAGGGGTAGGAGGAGAGGGGGAGAGGGGAAAGTATCAACAAAGAGAGAAGAGAGATGGGGATAGAGGTGAAGAGAGACATAAAGAGTAATTAGGGGGTGGGGAGATGGGGAGAGGGGAGTATGTATAAACCCATAGGAGGAGAGAGGTGATCGAGGGTAATTGAGGGAAAGAAATAATGTGAGAGAGAATTGGGTGTAATTATCGGATAAGAAGAGAGGGAGAAGAGTAAGTATCAACAAAAGGAGAGAGGGAGAGATGTGGAGAGAGGTGAAGAGTGATAGAGAGAGGATAATTAGCGGGAGTAGACGAGAAGAGGGAAGTATTAATAAAGAGATAGACTAGAGAGAGGGTAATCAGGGCTCTCTCTCCCCATCTCTGCCCCCTCTTCCTTTGTTGATACTCCCTCCCTATCTCTCCCCCTTCCCGTTCCCCTAATTACCTTCTCTTAAGACCTCTCCTCATCTCTCCCTCTCTCCCTTTGTTGATACTTTCCCATCCCCCCTCTCCTCCCAACACCTAATTACCCCCAACTCTCTCTAATTCATGCTTCCCAAATGTCATCTCTCTATCATACCTATCCTTACCTCTAACTTTACCATATGACTCCTTAGGTGTTGTTAGGGGTCATATGGTGTCCTAATGAGTCATATGGTGTCCTATGAACCCTTAGGACACCATATGATGTTGTTAGGGGTCATATGGTGTGCTAAGCATTCATATTGTGTCTTAAAGGGTCATATGGTGTCCTATGACCTCTTAGAACACCATATGACTCCTTACAACACTATATGGTGTTTTTATGGGTCATATGGTATCCCATGACCCCTTAGGAAATAATACGGTGTCATTAGGGTTTGTATGGTGTGCTAAGGGGTCATAAGATATCATATGACCACTGAGGACACCATATGACCCCTAAGGTGTCGTTAGTGGTCATATTGTGTCCTAAGGGGTCATGTATGGTGTCATATGAACCCTTAGGATACCATATGGTGTCATCTGGATTGTATGGTGTCCTAATGGGTCATATGGTATCCTATGACCCCTTAGGACACCATACAACCCCTTCATATAACATCATATAACCCCTTTAGACACCATATGACCCCTTAGGTATTGTTAGGGGCCATATTGTGTTCTAAGGGGTCATATGGTGGCTTGTGACACCATGTGACCCACTAGGACATCGTATCATGTTGTTATGGGTCTTCTTGTGTTCTAAGGGGTCATAAGGTATTATATGACCCCTTAGGACACCATATGGTGTCGTATGGTGTCCTAAGGGGTCATATGGTGTCCTATGACCCCTTAGGATACTATATGACCCCTTAGGTGTCGTATTGTGTTCTAATGGGTCATATGGTGTCCTATGACCCCTTAGGACACCATTTGGTGTTGTTATGTGTCGTATGGTCTCCTAAGGGGTCATATGGTGTTCTATGACCCCTTAGGATACCATATGACCCCTTAGGACACCCTATGGTGTCGTTAGGGGTTGTATGTTGTGCTAAGGAGTCATATGGTGTCCTATGACCCCTTAGGTGTCGATGGGGTTTATTTTATGTCCTAAGGGGTCGTATTATGTCCTATGGGGTTATATGGTGTCCTATGACCCCTTACAACACTATATGATGTCGTTAGGGGTCATATTATGTCTTATGACCCCTTAGGACACCACATGGTGTCGTTATGGGTCGTGTGGTGTTCTAAGGGGTCATATGGTGTTTTATGACCCCTTAAGATACCATATTATGTTGTTATGGGTCATATGGTCTCCTAAGGGGTCATATGGCATCCTATGAACCCTTAGGAAACCATATGACCCCTTAGGACACCATATGGTGTCATTATGCATCGTATGGTGTTCTAAAGGGTCATATGGTGTCTCATGAACCTTTAGGACACCATATGACACCTTAGGACACCATATGATTTTGTTATAAGTCTTATGGTGTCCTAAGGGGTTATATGGTGTTCTATGAGCCTTTAGGATACCATATGGTATCGTTAGGGGTCGATGGTGTGCTAAGGGATCATATGGTATCCTATGACCCCTTAGGATACCACATGACCCCTTAGGTATTGTTAGGGGTCATAATGTGTCCGAATAGGTCATATGGTGTCCTATGACCCCTTAGGACACCATATGGTGTCGTTGGGGGTTGCATGGTGTGCTAAGGGGTCATATTGTGTCCTAAGGGTTCACAAGACATCGCATGACCCCTTAGACACCATATGATCCATTACATTTTGTTAGGGCTCATATTATGTCCTAAGAGGTCATATGGTGTCCCATGACCCTTTAGGACACCATATTGCCCCTTAGGACATCATATGGTGTTGTTATGGGTCTTATGGTGTCCTATGAACCCTTAGGACACTATATGACCCATTCGATGTCATTAGGGGTCTTATTGTGTCCTAATGGGTCATATGGAGTTGTATGACCCCTTAGGACACCATATGCTTGGGAGACTATATGATCCTATGGGTTGTATGGTGTCCTAAGGGGTCATATGGTGTCCTATGACACCTTAGGACACCATATGACCCCTTAGGATACCATTTGGTGTTTTTATGTGTCGTATGGTGTCCTATGACCCCTTAGGTGTCATTAGGGTTTATTTTATGTCCTAAGGGGTTGTATTGTGTCCTAAGGGGTCATATGGTGTCCTATGACCCCTTAGGACACTATATGACATCATTAGGGGTTATATTATGTCCTAAGGGGTCATATTGTGTCTTATGACCCCTTAGGACACCACATGGTCTTGTTATGGGTCGTCTGGTGTTCTAAGGGGTCATATAGTCTTCTATGACCCCTTAGGACACCATTTTTATGTTGTTATGGGTCGGATGGTCTCCTAAGGGGTCATATGGCATCCTATGACCCCTTAGAACACCATATGGTTTCATTATGCATCGTATGGTGTCCTAAGAGGTCATATGGTGTTCATGACCCCTTAGAACACCATATGATGCTTTAGGACACCATATGGTGTTCTATGACCCCTTAGGACACCATATGGTGTTCTATGACCCCTTAGGACACCATATGGTGTCATTAAGGGTCGTATGGTGTGGTAAGGGGTGATATGGTGTCCTATGACCCTTTAGAACACCATATGACCCCTTAGGTATTATTAGGATTCATTTTGTGTTGTTAGGGTTCATATGGTGTCCTATGACCCCTTAGGACACAATATGACCCCTTAGATGTTGTTAGGGGTCATATTGTGTCCTAACGGGTCATATAGTGTCCTACGGTCCCTTAAGACACCATATGGTGTCGTTTGGGATTGTATGGTGTGCTAAGGGGTCATATTGTGTCCTAAAGATTCCTAGGACATCATATAACCTCTCAGGATGCCATATGACCCCTTAGATATCGTTAGGGGTCATATTGTGTCCTAAGGGGTCATATGGTGTCTTGTGACACCATATGACCCATTAGGACACAATATCATGTCATTATGGGTCTTCTTGTGTTCTAAGGGGTCATATGGTGTTCTAAGGGGTCATATGGTTTTATATGACCCTGTAGGACACCATATGGTGTCTTAAAGGGTCGTATGATGTTCTAAGGGGTCATATGGTGTTCTATGGGGTCATATGATTTTGTATGACCCCTTAAGACACTATATGACATTGTTAGGGGTCATATTATGTCCCAAGGGGTCATATTCTATCTTATGACCCCTTAGGACAACACATGGTGTCGTTATGGGTCATATGGTGTTCTAAGGGGTCATATGGTGTTCAATGACCCTCTAGGACACCATATTATGTTGTTATGGGTCGTATGGTCTCCTAAGGGGTGATATGTTGTCCTCTGACCCCTAAGGACACCATATGGTGTAATTATGTGTCGTATGGTATCCTAAGGGGTAATATGACCCCTTAGGACACCATATGATCTTTTAGGACACCATATGGTGTCGTTAGGGGTCATATAGTGTGCTAAGGGGTCATATGGTGTCCTATGACCCCTTAGGACACAATATGACCCCTTAGTACACCATACAATGTCCTTAGGGGTCATATAGTGTCCTATGACCCCTTAGGACATAAGATGACCCCTTAGGTGTTTTTAGGGGTAATATTGTGTCCTAACAAGTTATATGGTGTCCTACGACCCCTTAGGACACCATATGGTGTTGTTAGGTGTTGTATGGTGTGCTAAGGGGTCATATTGTGTTCTAAAGGTTCCTAGGACATCATATAACCCCTTAGGACACCATATGACCCCTTAGGTATTGTTAGGGGCCATATTGTGTCCTAAGGAGTCATATGGTGTCTCATGACACCATATGACCCCTTAGGACACCATATCGTGTCATTATGGGTCTTCTTGTGTTCTAAGGGGTCATATGGTGTTATATGACCCCTTAGGATACCATATGACCCCTTAGGAAACCATATGGTATCGTAAAGGGTGGTATGGTGTCGTAAGGGGTTGTATGGTGTCCTAAGGGGTCATATGGTGTCCTATGACCCCTTAGGACACTATATGATGTTGTTAGGGGTCATATTATGTCCTAAGGGGTAATATTGTGTCTTATGATCCCTTAAGACATCACATGGTATCATTATGGGTTGTATGTTGTTCTAAGGGGTCATATGGTGTTCTATGACCCTCTAAGACACCATATTATGTTGTTATGGGTTTTATGGTCCTCTAAGGGGTCATCTGATATCTTATGACCCCTTAGGACACCATATAGTATCATTATGTGTCATATGGTATCCTAAGGGGTCATATGGTGTTCTATGACCCCTTAGGACACCATATGGTGTCATTAGGGATCATATGGTGTGCTAAGGGGTCAAATGGTATCCTATGACCCCTTAGAACACTATATGACCCCTTAGGTATCGTTAGGTGTCATTTTGTGTTGTTAGGGGTCATATGGTGTCCTATGACCCCTTAGGACATAATATGACCCCTTAAGGCACCATATAGTGTCGTTAGGGGTCATATGGTGTCCTATGACCCCTTAGGACACAATATGACCCCTTAGGTGTTGTTAGGGGTCATATTGTGTCCTAACGGGTCATATGGTGTCCTACGACCCCTTAGGACACCATATGGTGTCATTAGGGGTTATATGGTGTGCTAAGGGGTCATATTGTGTCCTAAAGGTTCAGAGGACATCATATAACCCCTTAGGACACCATATGACCCCTTAGGACACCATATCATGTTGTTATGGGTCTTCTTGTGTTATAAGGGGTCATATGGTTTTATATGACCCCTTAGGATATCATATGACCCCTTAGGACACCGTATGGTGCCATAAAGGGTTGTATGGTGTTCTAAGGGGTCATATGGTATCCTATGACCCCTTAGGTGTCATCATGGGTCGTATTGTGTTCTAATGGGTCATATGGTATTCTATGACCCCTTAGGACACCATATGACCCTTTGGGACACTATATGGTGTTATGGGCCATATGGTGTCCCCAGGGGTCATATGATGTCCTATGACCCCTTAGGACACCATATGACCCTTTAGGACACCACATTGTGTCATTAGTGGTCGTATGGTGTCCTAAGGGGTCACTTGGTGTCTTAGCACCCCTTAGGACATGATATGGTGTCATTAGGGGTCTTATTGTGTCTTAAGGGGTCATATGGTGTTTTATGACCCCTTAGGACACCATATGACCCCTTAAGACACCATATGGTGTCGTTAGGGGTCATATTGTGTCCTAAGGGGTCATATGATGTTCTGTGACCCCTTAGGATACGATATAACCCATTAGGAGACCATATACACTAAGTTTCAAATAAGGAGAGATATAAGAGTGAAGAGAGATGAAGAACTATAGAGAGGGAAAAGAACTAAAGGACAAGGACATAAATAGAGATATAGATATTAAGGAGTATGTAGTGAGAGGGATAAAAAATAAAGGACAAGGATGGATAGAAAGAGGTAGACATATCTAGATATTAAAAAGGGGAGAGGACGATAGAGATAAAAAATGAAGATAAAGGGAGAGGGAGATGAATAGATATAGAGAAAGAGAGAGGTAAAGACAAAGGTAAATATATGAAGAGATGGAGAAAAAAGGATAGAGAGGGGTAAGGAGAGAGATTAAAAAAGGAAGAGATAGAGAAATATAAAGGAAGATAAATATCGATAGAGAGATATAGATAGTGCAAGAGAGTGAGAAAGAGAGATAGAGATTGTAGATAGGGATAGATAGAGTGGGAGAGAGAGAAAGGAAGATATAGAGATATGTAAAGGCACTATAGAGAAGGATGTGGGGAGAGAGCTAGAGATATATAAATATGGAGCAAATAAAGAGATAAAGGTAGAGAAAGGGAAAGATACTTCAAGAGGGTGATAGAGGAAGAGACAGAGAAGTAGATTAATCATGTATAGAGGAATATATATAAGGATAGAGGAACATATAAAAAGAGAGATTGATAGGGAAAGAGATAGAGATTTGAAGATGGAGATAGATATAGATATGGATAGAAAGTGATAGAGAGAGTAAGACAAATGGAGGGAGAGATGGAGTGAATAAGTGAGATTTAGAGATAATGAGATATAAATATACATGAAGACAGATCTATAGGGATATAGAGATAGAGGGGACAAGATAGGGAGAGAAAGCAGGTGATAGAGATAAGTAATATATAAGTATAGGTAGGATAAAGTAGAGGAGGGAGATAAATAGAGAGAAGAGAGATTATTAGAGACAAATATAGAAATAAGGAGTGACAATGATGGAATGGGAGAGGGAGAGATAGGAAGAGAAAGATGGAGATATATGTAGAGATGCATGTAACTTGGGAATGCATTTATCTAGATGGGATGAGAAAACAAGTGAAATAAGTAGAGAAGAAAGAGATAGATAAAATATGTTATATAAGTATAGATAGACAAGTGATAGATAAAGGAAAAAAATGAGTCTTTGTATGCAAAATTTGTGAGTATTTAAAGTTTTAAAATTGAAGGACTAACTTAAAATGATTATAATTAATTTTTATTCTATAATATCATTAAAATAACTCACCCATTTTATAGGTCTCCGAATTACCTTTCCAATGCCTATAAAAAATCAAAATTCGATAAGAAACACAAACGTTATGTCCATTTTACTAAACTATTTTTTTTATGTTGAGAAAAACGGATGTCTGATTTGAATAAAGTATGACATCACAATAGTGACATCACAATAGTGATATCACAATAGTGATATCACAATAGTGATATCACAATAGTGACATCACAAATCAGATATATGATTTGGTTTGGTATTACCAAACCAAATTCAAATTTTGGCTGACCCAAACAAAATGTCAAAGCGGATTTTGGCATGTTTTGAAAGGTTTAAATACTTTTTTTTTCCATTGCCACTTTTTGGCCCCCCATGATCTTGCACAAACCCACAAGGTAGAAGCAAAGGAAGTCAAATTGGTTTATTTGAACACTAAAGAACAAATTGGAGATATATTCACTAAACTGTTGTCTAAGGAATCATTTGAGTATTTGAGAGATAGGTTAGGGGATTTTGCCCCTCTGACAGAGAATTGATTGATGCAGTTTGTCATCAGTTTGACATTCATTATCAAAGATATTATTTATTCTAACACTGATTAGTGGTGCTACTACTCAGGGGGAGTAGTCAACTTTGAGATTCAGTTTTTATATTCATGCTTTGTTATTTTTTTCAGATTTCTAGCATTGATGTAAAAGGGGGAGAGATAGTGATGTGAAAAAAATAAATTTAGAACTTTACAGAGATGTCATTCACAGGGGGAGTGCTACTGATATTGTTGGTTGTCTTCCACAGGGGGAGACTTGTTTGGCATTTCTTGGTACTTAGATATTTTTCACATCTAGTGTTGCCATCAATGCCAAAGGGGGAGATTGTTAGCATTATGGATGAATTGATTATATGTTGCATTGATCTTTTGTCATTGATGTCAACACTAGCTATTATGGTTGGTTACTGACAGACAGGTTTTGGTTATCGGTAGAAACTCTAGTGTTACCGGCAGAAGAGACTATCTATTGGACACTTCTGACATGTTTGGATCTATGGAATGTGATTGGTTACATGTGGTACGTACATCTGGAACATGTCTTGGTTAGTTGGTATTGAATTGGTAATCAGATGCTATCATACACTTTGTTAAACCCTTATCGACATTGGTTTAAGGCTCTACTGATAGAGCTTTCAATGAGGAATCTTGACAGGATGCATAATTGGTGTTGGTGCAGCTTCTAGATGGATTTTAGGATGCTGAAGATGTTCTTTGGTCGTGCTTCAACTACTTGAAGACATTGGTTTGGCATGGTGATATCATGATAATGTGTGCTCTACACGTTATCGAGATATTTCAGGATGATCTATGGATTGGTTATTGTTGTTTTGGTCTTTAGCCGACATGACATATCATTGTAATATGGGTTTATGTAATGATCTTATTTTAATATGTTTTAGGTGACCGGCCTAATTGGTTTAGGCCTTAGGGTTTGTATAAAATGATGTAATATCTCATTGTAGATCATGGTATGGGAATGAAATAAGTGTTTGTGGTTTGAGACTGCAATATCATATGCAAAGGAGATTTGGATGATCATAGGTGATCGTATTGGGATTAAGGAAGTGGTCAAAGGCCTCCAGTATTGAGCTTAACCGAGACTGTAATCAGGCATGGTAGATGCTATTTCTGGTAGTTCTTTATTCTAGATTGTTGTCCATTTATCTTGAGATGGTTATAACCACTTTGTAGTCAATGAGATTCTTTTGTAATAAGTAGTACGTTTTAGGCAGTGTGCCTTCTTGCATGTGCAGGCCCCTCATTATATCACCTACTTTCTGAAGAAGTATCATCTAACTGTGGGTAGGCTTCCCACCGTGGTTTTTCCCTTTCCGAGTTTTACATGTACAAATCATGGTGTTATGTGGTATGGTTGCTTTGCATTGATTGTCTCTTTAATTGTTAAGTTATATTATTTACTGGTATCTGTTTCTACTAGTATTTGTTCCTACCGGTATCTGTATGTGCTTTACCGATACTTGATCTATCTAAAGGTTATTAAGTGGATTAAAATTTATAATCTGTTAACAAATGATTCACCCCCCCTCTTAGTTGTTCACCGGTTATCCTAACACACTCTAAGTAGAATCGAGGAGTAATGCGACTCATTCATAGAGGTGGAGGAGGATTTTTTCTTTGGAAAAGTAGGCTCTAAGGCTAAACTCTATGTTTTCCTACATGCATAACTGAAAACCCTAGATGATTTAAAAATTATGACTAAAAAGAGAAAATAGTTCCAAAAGGTAGAATTGGACTCTAATCCTCTAGGTATAAAGTAATTCCAAATGAATTGCAATCAATGGTTTGAAATGTAGAGAATAGGATACACAAGATCAATTAATATTAAAGAAGCTGAGAAATACAACTTCAGAGATCCCAAGAACACCCGCCACAAGAGAAGAATGGAGGAAAAAAGCAATAATGACTCTAAAGAAAAAGATTATCATTCAGAGAGGGAATGAATAAAAAAAGTACAATACAATCCTTATAAAAGGAGATTGTGTAACCTTAAAGAAACCCTAAAGGGATAATGTGTATTTAATAATTAGAAAAATTATTAAATACCTACAATATTATTAAATGCCCAAGTTTAGCTTAAGCGTAGAGTATAATAGTCTAATAATTAAATAAATAATTATTAGCCACAACATGATAACTCTAACACCCCCCCTTAAGATGAACTTAGGGAGTAGCTAAAAACAACTAAGGACTAAGAATTGCATGCACACCAAAATGGGTCCCAACAACAAGGCTTGATGAGGTACCCAAGTACAATGAAATCTCTGTAAAATGGAGAAAAAAGAAGAAAACCCTATGGGAACAAAACTCCTCTCTAAGAATAGATGAAAGCTCAAGTGAAGGACTAAGAAGCCTCCAAACAAGAATGTTCCAAAAGATAAGAACAAAAGAAGAGCATGAAGAATCATTGAAGCATGAAGAACCTACAAAGAATGTCATCAAATGACTGCTATGATGCTAAAATAAGAACCTCCTCCAAAAAAAGATGACCAGGATCAAGAAGATATGAATCTGCATGAGTTCCCTCAATGACACTACTCAAATCTGAATCAGATGGCAAACACAGGCAAAACATCTGGAATCCAAAGATACAAATGGTATGAGTACCAAAAATCAAAAGAACTGATCAAATAAAAAAATGGAAGGTCACCTTCAAAAAATAGGAATACAAGAGTGTCAATATGGTAAGTATTCTATCTCACTGAAATGCATGGGTAACAAGCCGTTGCATCCATCTAGTACATACGAACAAATATTGAATACACAACTCACTCCAATACAAAACCAAGGAAGAATTAGCATGAACAGTAGAAACCCCCTATAATGCTGACAAGGGAGAGGTATGACAGGTACATTGAATCTGAAAGCCATAATGTAGTGCATGAAGAAGAACAAAGAACAAAGAACAAAAATGTGGTTGCAAGTAGGCTTGATCACAGATGAATGTTCGAAAGTGTAGAGTAGTCGAGTAGTCAGCAGGGGTCTAATAATGAAAGAAGCATCTCCTTATATAGAAGACACTTGAAGAAATGGAGGGATAAGATTAAGAGCTGTAAAAGATAAATGGTTGGCTATGATTAAAGGGTAGGTAGAGAAAATAAGAAAATAATGAGGGTAGGTAGTGTAGGAATTAAGAGATGAATGACATGTGTCATAGGCAGAAAAGGTTAATGAATTAATTAAATAAAGATTCATTTAATTAATAGAGGAAGTGGGATCAATTATATAAATAAGATATTTATTTAATTTAGGAAAAATGATAATTTAAATAAATAAATGTATTTATTTAAATGAGAAATAAGGTTAGAAGAGGATAAATGAACTAATTAAATAAATAAAGATCTATATAATTAATAGAAGAATTAGGCTTAAATAATTAAATAAATAAAGATATTTATTTAATTAGACATGATAATTTTAGGTGTCTACATTTTGCCCCTCTTTGAGACAATGTAGTTTGTCGCGTTGTTTCAAAGAAGATAAGATGAACTAATACAAAGTTGCCCCAAGATGGGAATGATATGCCTCCTCGAGAGATTGGATGAAAATGTTTGAAAAAGATCACACACTCTCTCGATAAGAAAGGCTAGAATGGACTGACAAGATAGGATAGAGTGACACTCATGGGATAAAGAAGACTGACTCAGGAGACTAGGGCTAGGGTAGTCTATAAGTTAGATTACGAGGGGAAACATCCTCATTGTCATCCACACATCTAAGAGATTAGAGTGTAGAGAAAGTAAAGAGAAGTCAGCAACGATGGCTTTGGTTCACAAATTTGATCGTGTTCGCCAATTTCAGAGGCCAGCAAATGCAGGATAGCCAGTGAGTACCACAAAACCTCCTTGTACTTTGCCACATTAATTATTGTCATAAATGCATGTTAGGTAGTGCATTTAATTCTTTTTAGAATATGTCAAGCGGGGGAAAAAAAATGCTAAGGCATGTTTGTGTCATGAATGTGCGATTATGTCTTCAAGGCCAAATCGATAGTTTTGTGATAAACATATGCTATCGGTTGGATAAGTTGTTGAGAGGATACACTCAAGCAAGTCCTCTAGGGAAGACTACGATAGCAGATAGGGCTTGGATTGACAATTATGTGATAGAAAATACATTGCCAATTAGGAAACTACTCAAGAGGATACACTCAAGCAGAGGCCCTAGGATAGGATAGAACAAGGCACTTTGTGATGAACATGGAGTACTAAAAAGAGCAGCACTTTGTGATGAATAGGGAGTACAAACACATAGTACTTTGTGATGAACAGGGAGTACCACTAGGATAAAAAGCAACACTTTGTGATGAACAGGGAGTGCCACTAGGATAGAGTGCTATAAGCACTAGGATAAAAAGTAGCATTTTGTGATGAACAGGGAATGCCACTATGATTGACACAACTGATTTGCTTGACTGCAGGAGGATCTACCGATGCTGGAGTCACTGGAGAGATTCCCTTCGACTCAGAGTTTGTGAGCAGAGTTGACATTCAAGGATAGAGGTCATGGGTCTGTGATATATTCTGTATGTTCTTGAGTTTCGAGCAAACATGGGATTGCTGACTGCACTAGCTGAGAGATGGCACTCAAAGACTTGTACTTTTCATTTTCCAATGGGTGAGATGATAGTCACCTTAGAGGATGTGTACAGGATATTGTAGATACCGATCGATGGGGAGTTAGTTCCTTATGATCTAGAGGGAGACATGGATGCATTGAGATGAGTGTTTCAGGATCCAGGACTAGAGATGAGGGCTAGACACGTGGCTCGGGATACCATGAGATAGACAGGATTAGCACTACCATTAGTGTTGGTTGGAATGATCATTGGGTTCCTCTGTCCGGACAGGGAAAAATGAGGGTTGGCTATGGGATGGGGGAGGATGAGCTACTATCCTTGAAGGAGATTTGTTAGGGATAGGCAGATGAGATCTAGGATCTAGAAAGGGATACAACTAGACTCAGGAGATAGCTGAGGGACACTAAGCGAGAGATTGATTTGGCTATTCAGTGCTATATAGAGGCTGAGACAACATTGAGGGAAAGGAGACAGGCAACAGAGGAGATAAGAGCCAGATACACCTATGTTTTGTGGGTAGGGGAGGAGATAGCCTATTTGAGAGACCTGTACTATGGAGTGGTACCACCAGATTAGTGGGCTTGGAGCTTCTGGAGACCATCACAGACTACAATGACCACTGGAGGGAGAGACAGGAGACAGTCATCTAGTGGTGGGGTCATGGGTCCTCCACCACCACTAGATAGAGGGGGAAGGAGAGATGATCTTGTGGTGGGTCCTTCCAAGGCTTAGACTCTGTTGAGGCCAGCCGACTCTGAGGGAGGGAGTTCATCATAGCCTTAGAGGGCTCCCTATGTACCAGTTTTTGTACCATTTTGTATGATGATACCTTTGGGTGATTGTAGCCATATGGTTTTGATATCATTGTATCATGGCACTTATGATTTTGATATATCTATATGAGATGATGAATTGTTGCGGCAACTATATGCATGTGTACCTATTTGATGCTCATGATATCTATGTGATGCCTATGACATGAATGCAAATATGTACATGATGGAATGCAATATATTTTGTTCTTTTATGTTTTATATGTTATGCAAATGAAAAATGTGAATGTATGAAATGCAGATGGATATGATAAGGCAAATAACTATTTACATGATGAAAATGTAAAATGTGCTAACATGTGTTGTGTGCAGGATGTGATGCAATTGTGATATCTATATGTATATATGAAATACTAACATGTGATAATGCAGGTGTAAAGTATATGAAATGCAAATATTTTTGGCATTTCATTATACTCAGTCATGTGATAGTAGGCTACACGGACTCAAGAAGGATAATGGAGGTCAATCAAGAAAGGGGGATGGAAGATAGAAGATATGGAAGTGAAAGAGATTCTTGTGCATTATCATCATTGAGCTTTATTATGGCAAATAGGTTATGACAATTGAGATATATGTTCGACCTAGAAAGTCATTGTACCTGTTTGCCTGGAGATCAGATAGCCACAAACAAGGAATGCCCCAGTTCATACTAGACTCACAGTGTCCTCGTATCCTTGGACAAGCCATAGCATTACTAAGAGACAATCCATAGACAATGAAGAAAGAAATAGGTGATGATATGCCATGCTTTCCTTTCTAGTCAAAGACATCATAGAGATAGAATCTCTAGTCAGAGACATCCTGGAAAAGCTAAAAGACATGTCACCAAAAGATAAAATCAAAAGAAAACCAAGACTCGACACCAACATCCACTGTAGTCCTCAAGTTTAGTGTCTCTTGTCACTTGTATAAGTCTTATTTGATTGTGGTCACAATGTTTACTTTCACAAAAGGATAGATCGCACTGAACCACAATGTTGTCTGAGTCTATTGAAAGATTTGATTTGTCAAATCCCATTGTTGTTGCTGTGTCTCATCTGAAACTAACTGAATCCATGAAACTGATACTTTATTGCGGAGAAGACAGATCTTTATTGTGGATTGACAATGCAAATGTTGCTTTATTGTGGATTGTGCATGGATAGACTGAAGAAAGCTGGAAGAAACTGTACTCCTCAAAACTTGTAATGCTCTCAGTTCCACACCCATCACTAGACATAGGATTTGCCTTAGCCACAGATAGGAGATGATATATTATGGATGGAAAGGGGTGAAAAGGGAGGTTTATTATGAATGGCTAACCAATCTTAGGTAGATCAATGACAAGCCATGATGGGAATGGGTAAGTTTATTATAGATGAATAGGTCATGAGTGTGTGCAAAGTGAAAGGATGAGATGGAATCCTAAAGGAGGGAGGAGCAATGTCCCTACACATGGCGCCGGTGACCCGGTTTTCAGAATGGTACTTGCCCAGGGCGCCACCAAAGTGGTTTTCACAGTTGGACGAAATGTTTTTCTCTTTTCCATTTTTTTTTGTGTCACAAGGTGCCTATTTGCTAGGCTTTCACCAAGTAACGATTTTTTATTTTTATGATTTTTTTGTATTTTTGATATTTTATGATTTTTTTATTTTTTTTTTGTATTTTATGATTTTTTTTGTTTTTTGAATTAGGATACTATGAAGAGCTATGTG
Source organism: Cryptomeria japonica (assembly GCF_030272615.1). NCBI lineage: Eukaryota > Viridiplantae > Streptophyta > Pinopsida > Cupressales > Cupressaceae > Cryptomeria > Cryptomeria japonica. Next base: position 615,190,731 of record NC_081406.1, on the reverse strand, counting down.
TAAAACCTGTGAAGGTGCATGTTGTTGATGGGATCCCCCAAAGGTTCACCCTTTATGGTTGAGAGTTGATATGCACCGAATCCATAGGTTGCTGTGATGATGTAAGGACCAAGCCAGTTTGGTTCAAACTTGCCCTTCTTCTCTTTATCTTGTTGATTTTTAGGATTTTCTCTGAGAACTAAGTCACCTACCTCAAATGTGCAAGGCTTGAGTTTATGATTGTAGTTGTGACTCATTCATTGTTGATAAGCCTTGAGATGATTAAAAATAGTTTGTCTTCGTTCATCCAATAGTTCAAGTTCCTGTAAGCGAGAGACCTCATAGTCTTCATCATTGATAATGTTTTGCCAAGAAACTTGTGAAGAGGGTAACTTGACCTCAATAGGAAAGATAGCATCAACACCATAGACAAGTGAATAAGGTGTAGCTCCTGTAGGTGTGCAGATGCTTGTGTGGTAAGCCCAAAGTGCGGGATTAAGTTGGATATGCCAATTACGGCCAACATCATCGACTGTCTTTTTTAGAATTTTAAGAATGGTTTTATTAGACGCCTCAGCTTGGTCGTTACCTTGGGGGTAATAAGGTGTGGAGAAATGATGGGTAATATGGAAGTGATCACAAAGTTCACAAACATCTTGATTTTTGAAGGGATACCCGTTATTGGTGATGATGGAAACAGGAATACCGTATCGACAAATGATGTAGTTGAGAATGAATGTAGCAATCTGTTTTCTAGTGACTTGTGTAAGAGGCATGGCTTCGATCCATTTTGTGAAGTACTCTGTGGCGATGATGATGAATTTGTGGCCATTGGAGGAAGTAGGGTAAATCTTTCCTATGAGATCAAGTCCCCATTGGCAAAAGGGCAAAGGAGTTGCAATTGGTTGAAGTTCTTGTGTTGGCGCATGAATGAGGTCTCCATGATTTTGACACTGCTTACATTTCTTGACAAACTAATATGAGTTTTTCCATATTGGGCTAGTAGTATCCAGTCCTGATGAGATTTTTGGCTAAGGTAGGACCACTAGAATGTGGACCACATATCCCTTCATGAACTTCGCGTAACACAATCTGAGCTTCGTCCCTTTCCAAACATCTAAGGAGAGTGCCATCTAGACCCCGACGGTATAAGATGTCAGCTAAAATGACGTATCAGGAGCATTGGTGAATGAAAGTACGACGTTGGTTGTTTGATAAGTCAGGAGGAAGGGTATTATTGCAAAGGTATGTAAAAATGGAACCATATAACTAGGAATTAGGACCAATGATATAGATCATCTTAGTAGGAGTGATCTCATACGAGGGAACCAAAAGGTTATCCACCAAGAACTCATAGCATGTTTCATTCAGTGGTAGATCGATTAGTGAAGCAATAGTAGCCATAGCATCTGTGGCTCGATTCTACTCTCTTGGTATTTGCTCAAAGTCTAACTTCATGAAATGTTGTTTCAGGTCATCCACCATTTTTTTGTAAGGCATTAATCTTTCATCTTTTGTTTGGTAGTCATCAATTGCTTGATGAATTACAAGTTGAGAGTCCCCAAAAACATGGAGTTCTTGAATCTCCAGTGAACTGCAATCCTTAATCCAGTTGTTAATGCCTCATATTCTGCTATGTTATTAGTGCGAGGAAATGATAATCAATATGATTTTGGTATGGAATCCCCTTGAGGTGTGATGAAGAGGATGCCAGCTCCTGCACCATGATGTGTGTATGAGCCATCAAAGTATAGTTGCCAAGGCTTTGTGTGTGATATTGTCAAGATGGATTCATCTGGAAATTTTGAAGTTAGAGGAGCATCATCTATCATGGGAGCATCTGCTAATTGATCTGTGATAGCTTGTCCTTTTATTACTTTTCTATCCACATAGTCAATATCGAATTCACTCAAGAGAATCACCCATTTTAATAGTCACCCAGTAAGCGTTGCTTTATTGAGAAGGTATTTCAATGGATCGATCCTTGCGACCAACTTAGTTTTATGAGTTAGCATGTAATGTCATAATTTTTGTGAAGCAAAGACCATAGTGAGACATGCACACTCAATTGGTGTGTAGTTTAGCTTATACCCCACCAAAGTGCGACTGATGTAGTAGATTGCCTTTTCTTTGCCCTCAGCATCTTGTTGTGCTAAGAGTGCCCTCAGTGCTGTTGAAGTAGCAGATATGTATAGTAATAGTCGTTGATCCAGAACTGGTGGCATCAAGACTGGCGAATTCAGAAGATAATCTTTAAGTATTTGGAAAGCCTATTGACAATTATCATCCCATTTGAATTTGATGTTTTTGTGTAGCAAATGTTGAAAAGGATGACATTTATCTGCAAGTTGTGCTATGAATCTTCGTATGGACTAGATTCTCCCTTGCAAAGAGCGAAGTTGACTGATATTTCTTGGTGGTTGCATCTCTAGGATGGCTTTGAATTTTGCTGGATCGGCTTCAATTCCTCTTTTCGAGACAATGAACCCCAGGAGCTTCCCGGAGGTTACTCCAAAGACACATTTCTTGGGGTTTAATCTTACTTTGTATTTTTCCAACCAATCAAAAATGATTGACAGTATGTCCAAATGTGTATCTCTGCCTAGTGATTTTCCCAAGAGGTAATCAACATAATCTTCCACAATAACGTGCATGAGATCATGAAAGATAGTAGTCATGGCTCTTTGGTATGTAGCGCCTACATTCTTTAGCCCAAAGGGCATGACATTCCAGCAGAAATTTTCCCAAGGACAAGTAAATGTTGTTTTGTGTAGATCCTTAGATGTGATTTTTATTTGATTATAGCTAGAGAATCCATCCATCAAAGATAGCATCGCATGCCTTGCTGTGAGGTCTATGATCAATTCAATATTTGGCAATGGAAAATCATCCTTAGGACAAGCTTTTTTGATGTCTCTAAAATCTGTGCATATCCTGATGCTACGATCTAGTTTACTTACAGGTACTGAGTTGGAGATCCATTCAGGGTAATCAATTGGGCGTATGAAACCGACATCCAATAATTTTTCAAGCTCCGCTTTGACTAATCATGCCACTTGTGGATGCATCTTTCTTAATTTCTGTTTGACTAGTTTTGCCCCCAGTTTGACTGTCAAATGATGCATTACTAAATTTGGATCTAATCCAGGCATATCAACATATGACCATGCAAAATTGATTTGTTTCTCCATAAAGAAATTGATGAACTTTGGTCTTTCTATCTCTATCAGAGATTGTGCCAAGAATATGTTATGTGGAATTTCTTCTATACCAATGTTTGTTTTGATGGTCTCCTCTACTAACATAGATGATTTTTCTTCATATGATGCTAGGAGAATGTCGAGCCTTCCATCTTTGGGTGCCTCAGAGAGGTTTTCACCCTCAGATAAGTCCTTTCTTTTTACTTTTTTGGGGTTAGACAGTGCTACAATGTGGTTTTCACCATAAGACTCTTGATTTGTTTTTATTTTTATATTTGTACAATTAGAAGGCCCAACACCCTCACCAAAATATGCCACACTATTGAGTTCTATAGTGTATCCTGCCTTATGGTCCCCATGGGGAAGATCATCTCGTATGCCTAGATAGTCAATAAAGGATTCATCATTTTGGAAAGTGTCGAACTATACAGGTCCTTCATGGTCCCAGTCAATAAGTTGGTGGTGGACAAGGGGAAGACCTTCAATCTTTTAAAAGTTAGTGGGACTAAGGGTGAAAATGTAGTTATATTCAGGTATGTCGAGGTAATTATCAAGGTCATCATTGGCACTCTCCTCATAAGTCTCAATTGTGAACTAATCCAAATTGTCATTTCTAGTAGTGCATTTCGGAATAGGTGTCCTCATTCTTTGTGATTTCGGAATAGGTAAGGACTGTGTGAGATCCTCAGGGGTTGTTTCTTGACCAACTTTGAATTTTATATAAAATTCCTCTTCTTCTGTGGGTTCACTTGGTTCTCTGAATGTCTCGGTGAGTTCATAGTCACTGGAGGATTTGTCTAAATCCCATTCCCCTTCATTCAAGTATGTGGAATAGTGATTCTCTTGTTGATTTCTGGCAGCTTTGATTTGTAATGCTTCTTTTATCTTTCGAATGTTTACCTTGTGTGTGGGGGAAAAAGTGACACTAAGCAAACATGCCCTAATCTCACTTTCAATCACACACTTGTGGAATACGAAAGAGCCTAGAGGTATCACACAATTGGCTACTTCTTTTTGTGGAAGAGAGAGCCACGGGCTACCTATTAGGATTTCTATTCCTTTGTTGCAAATGATAGATAGAATGATGCAAGTTCAACTATTTACCCTAAAGTGTAAGTATGAACTAGTAACTTTGAGCACAAGATTGTAGAATTGAGATTCAATTACAAACAATTGTAAGGATAAGAGGAGAAATGTAAATGTGTACCTTGAATGGATTTGATTCTACAAGATCTGCCGCTGAAGCTGGAAGCCTGAAATACTGAAGCTGCTACCTCTAAAACTGCCAAAATTCACTGAAATGGATAGGGACCAGGGAACCCAACACCCCTCTCCCAGGGACCAGGGTGCCCAACGCCCCTATCCTGGTAGGACCAGGGTGCCCCATGCTCCTGTCCTAGATTTCTAGGTTGGAATTTGGTGTGAAGTTCTATCTTGGTCCGCTTCCGTCGGATCTGCAACTTGCAGCGCCCTTTGAATTCAAAAATCTGCACTTATATCTGAAAAGGGTTGTAGGTGGCTATATAGGGTTTTGCCTTAGTCAAACCCCCGCTTTGGTGATTTCCACCTCCATGAATAGCCAAGTTGTATAGTAAACGTTGTGTGTGTAGACCTTGTGTGTATGCAAGATCCTAAAATGAAAGTAAGCAAACTAGAGCAACCTACAAAGCAAACCCTAATTGCTTGTAATTGACAAAGTAAAATGCTCTAAATCAAGATACAAAGTGATCTAAAGTATGAGTGCAAAGGATGTAATGAAGCTTGTGCAAAGACATGAAAACAACATGAAACCATACCCAACCCCAAGGGAGGGGTACAAGCCAATCTTCAGTCATTGATCTCTTATTGTTCTTCTATGTCTTCAAAGCCCTAAGTTGATGAATGAAATTGAATGCTTGATTAATGGATGTTGAGTGTTGTTGAAGATCCTACAAGACTTTCTCTTTTGCTACAATGCCTTCCTTCTTGTTGCTTGTTGTTGTTGTTTCCATTCATGATTCTTCCTTATATGTCTCTTATGCTTTCAATTGAGAAAGGAGAGTCTTTATATAGGAAACCCTAGGTCTTAATTTCACTTTAGGCCGACTTAGAGATTGAATCTCCCGCCAATTTCTTGGGGTTAATCTTTATTTTATGATTGGATTGCACTCCTAAAATTTCGGGAAAAATGTCCAGGACCGTGTGCACTCTGGGCGCCATGGTCCCGACAACTTTTCACCAAAGTTTTAGGGCCATTGGATATGATGATTTTAGAGAGAATCCTGAAGTTACAGCTGATTTCAAGATGTTTTGACCCCCGAAATTAGGCCTTAAAGTTCAAAATAGGACCTAATTAGGGTTTTAGATTAAATGATGTATTGGAAGAATAAAATGAAAGGGGTGCACTTTAATGAAAAGGGCCCAACTTTATGATATGGGAGATGATAAAATAGAACCTTAGACCTAATTAATTTAATTAATTAAGTGCTAAAGGGGAAATGCAATGCAAAATACAAAATGCACCAAGGCGGGTGCTAAACTAGGTGTGAAATTGTACCACCCTAGCAAGTGCGTACAATTTACGACGCTACACCTTGGAAGACATGAAACCAAGTCCTTTCAAGATTTCCTTTTTGAATGTCAATTTGGGTTGCAAAGGTTGAATGATACCTTCCTTTCTTAAGCCACGAGGAATTTTGCCATCATACCCAAATTTTTGTAGGATCTTGAACCCTTTGCCATCATACCCAAATTTTTGTAGGATCTTGAACCCTTTGCCATATTTTTCACATGGTATGCTGATGTCATCTTGTGTATCATTTTTTAGGATCTTTGTAAAGAATTTTGTATAAATCTTCTTCCTCCACTTCACCCTAGTTTTGGAAGATAGTAGGATCCCATTTGAGTGTAATGATGGATACTCGTTTAGAAGGATGTGGTCATCCATATTCTTTTGGTGAACTCATAACTTGTTGTAAGCACATGGTTTGATTTAAAGTGTATTCACCCATGCCTTTGTCCTGATATTTCCCTTTAAGCTCCCCTTGTTTTGATGTTGAAGGTTTTAATGATTTAGGATCAATGTATGTAGAAGAAGGGACATCTTCTCTATTACTTGGAATGATCGTCTTAGTTTTTGCTCTCAAGTTATTGCAATATATGAATGGATTAGGATCACCATTAACCGTTATTTCAACTCCATTGTGAGGAAACTTAATGTACTGGTGGTATGTAGATGGGACTGGCCTCATCTCATGAATCCAAGGATGTCCTAGCAATATATTATATGTGAGATCTAGGTCTAGGACTTGACAAACCACATCCTTTGTAACTGGCCCAACTCTGAGAGGTAATGTGACTTTGCCTTTGGATGAACGTTCTTCATCATCATATGCTTTGATGGTAATTTTGTTTGTAGAATTCACAGCTTTATCAAAATATCCCAATTGTTTAATAGTGCTCAATGTACAAATGTTTAGACCTGCTCCTCCATCTATCAGGACTCGCTTTATTTGATGTTTGTGTAGGAAGGCTTCAATGTGTAAAGGTGCATTATGTGGTTGGCTCATGAAGGTATTGTCAACTTCTATAAATGTAAGGGAGTGTGGAATAGAAAGGTATCCCACCATGGCTTGAAACTGGTCCACGTTTAGATCAGTAGGGACAGAAGTGTCTCTCAAGATTTTGTAAAGAATGGCTTTATGTGTAGGGGATATGCGTAAGAGTTCAAGGATGGAGATAAGAACGAGTGTCTTTCCTAACTGTTCTACAAGGTCATGTTTTGGGAATGGTTCTTTAAACATCTCATGTTCTTGATTGGATGAGTGTCCCTCGATCTCAATGTCACCTCTATCAATAAGATCTTGTATGATGTTCTTCAGTCAATGACAATTTCCTATTTTATGGCCTTTTCTTTTATGAAATTCACAATACTCATCATCATTCCACCAATTTGGTTTGACCTTTGGCTTATATGGAGGCAAATCTGGAGTTGTTATCATCTTGTTTGCCACTAGCTTTTTGAAGACTGATTCAAGTGGTTCTCCCAATGGAGTGTAATTCCTTCATGACTTTAAAGTTGTTTGAGTATTCACTTGATTATTTGTAGAGCTTGATCCAAGAAAAACAATTTTGGGTCGTACTGTATTGGCATCAACAATACCATCATTGACTATGTTCTTGTTTTTATTCCAAAATCTTGGTTTGTCTTTTCCTTTAAAGTCCTTTTTCTTTTAATATCTTAATTACTCCTTGTTCAATTATGACCTTTTTTGTTGCTAAGACTTTTTCAATAACATCCTTAAAGGTCAACAAACAAGCTTTTCTTAGGTCATAACCAATATCTTTGTTAACATTCTGGGTGAACATCTATACCATTTGTTTTTGTGGAATTTCATAAGAGCATCTGCTGGCTAGATTCCTCCATCTTTATTAAAACAATGAAAATGCTTCTCCATCCTTTTGTTTGGTGTTGCAAAAAGTGGTGACTGATATGTCTGTCTCTATATTGGATGAGAAATTTTGGATAAAAGCCTCTGCTAAATCACCCCAAGACTTAATTCCAGGTGGGAGTTGGGAGAACCATTCGATAGCTTGATCACCTAAGCTCCATGGGAATAATCTCATCAAATATGTCTCTTTTGCTGCTACCTCAATGCAAGCTGTGAAAAACTGTCTTATATGTGCCTTAGGATCCCTTTTTCCTCTGTACTTATCAAACTTAGGTGTCACAAAGTGTGTAGGAAATGGAGGCATTGGAATACTTTTGTCAAATGGATAGGGACATATGTCTCTCATTGTGTAAGTTGGCGTCGATGTATTTATGTCCTCCATTTTCTTTTGTAAGTCCTTGATTTGCTGTTCCAAATTGTTCTTAGGTGGCAACCAACTTCTTGAACCATACCCCATGCTTGAACCACTGGGTAGAGGAGGAGAATATTGCATATATGGATGGTATTGATCGTACACATGTTCATATGGAGGAGGTCTCTAATGATGCTGCATATAAAGACCACTTGGTATAGAGTCATGATGAGGAATGGAATATCTGTTTTGTCCTTGTATACCATACTCTACAGGCATGTCATGAGTTTGTTCTAATGTGTTTCCCCCAAATTTGACATGGGGTTTCCTTGTGTCCAAATTTTGAACATGCCTTTGGATATCCAATTTCTTTGGTGGTTGGTCCTTAGCATTGGTATGTGATAGAGTATATTTTTTTGCATAAGACTTTGATAATGGTCTGCGAAGGTAAGTATCATATGCTTGACCATGTGTGTATGGGACCTCTGGTTTTTGAAACAAAGATGATGGTGGCTTAGGCACCATATGTGGTCCTCTATTGCCTCCACTATTAGGCCTCCTTTGATCCATGTTGGGGTGAGGTTGTTTCAAAGGTTGATTTTCCATTATTTGAGACATATCAAAATCAAGAGAGATCTTGGCTCCACTTTGTGCTATCACTTGTAAGAAGTATTGTCTATCTCTCCTCATTATTTCCTCAACCAATCGATTAAAATGGGGATCCATAATGGAGTCTTCCACTTCTGCTGAATTTACTGAAATGTTGTCCATATTGTCATTGTGTGTATCATTGTTGTTTGTATTGTCCATGTTCTCAACATTTGGAATGTTTCTATAGGCATCCATTTCAGGCAATGTGGTATGATCAGAATTGAAGAAGACATCATTGTCATACTCATAGGCACTCATGTTTGCGGACTCTTGAGGCTCTTTAGCTTCTCTCCTAGATTTTTAGGAATAGGTTTCAACCATGAACTAGGTCTTGACCAAGATGTATGGAACTAGATGAAGATGGAAAGAGTATGGAAGACCAAGATTGGGATGGAATGTAAATGAATCTGAGGTGTACTTGCAATGTCCAAAGTGTAAGACCAAATATGTATGTAGTAGAGTAGGTGTGGCTTCCAAAGAGATGATAGTTTCTCTTGATGAGGTAAGTTGAACTTGACTCTAAGTAAGATCAAATGAGACCCAAAGGTGATAGACCTTGATGAGGGACCACTTAGCAAAATATTGTTGTATGTAATGTGTTGACAACACAACATGAGGACAAGCAAGTGACCTTTTGACTCAAGTTTAGACAAATGTGAATGTAATGTAAGGTGTAAACCAATGATGGACTTTGCGAGACCCAAAGACAAGTTGAATTCTAGATGAAAACCTAAAGAGATAGCTTAGGAAGCTCAAGAATTCTGAAACTGATTGCTCTTGTTTGTTGGACTGTAAATTTTTCCAATTTGTGAAGTTGTTTTTTGTGACCAAATCTGAATTTTTGACTATTTTTTCGTGATAGAGGACACAATGTTGATGAGGACTCAATGTTTGCAAGTGTTTAGACTCAAAATGAATCAAAGAAAGTGTGTTGTTTGATGTAAAAAATGTTTTGAATACACTTGAAGACACAAAAGACAGAATGTTTTGATGTTTGATCTTGAGTGTTTGATTGTTTAAAATAAGACAAGCACAATTCTTATGGTTGGCCAGGACAATAGTTGTTGATCCTACATGGGGTTTCCCTTGAGGCTACGCTATTCAGAGTGGATACTTAGATGCTTGACCCGACTGGCTCCACCCTTGACACTCACTTCTCGGGGCAGCCAAGCATCAGTCCCCATGAAAACTCCTCGTGGTGAACTTTGTATCTCTACTAAGAACCGTATGTGTGTGGGCCGCTCCAGAGGTCCAACCTCCTGCCCCAACAACTAGAAGGATTTTGGCTTCTAAAACAAAAAGGTGCTAGTAAGGGAATCCACTCATGTGGCCATACATGCGGAACTTTTAGCTCTGTAAATATAGAAGGCTCCTAGCCGATAGGGGTTACACCCTACAACTGATCAAATAAATTTGATCAAACGGGTTTATGGGGAGACATAGTGTTGGTATGAACTAATCAACACACATTACCCATGGCTTTCACCATGGATATAATTATTTATAGTGGTTTGGAAGAGGATGGCTTTTCCTCATTACCACTTGGGTCGTTCTCTCCTCACTAGTAGTCCTAATGATCACACGGGGAGATAGGCCCTCTAAAGATTAAACAAAAAGAGCCTATTGCCCAAGACACAAAAGGCACTGGTTCAATTTTAGTGGACCAATTGAAGTGTTTGATAATCTATAAAAATAAGGCACACAATAAAGATCAAAAGAAAATCCTTGTCAAGGTCTTGCAACAAAGACTTGTTAGTAGTTTGGGTTGTTTCAAATGATTACCCCTTTCTGCAAGCACACAAGTTAGGTAAATTTTAGATCCAAAAAGTCTTTGTGAAATAGGGGCCTTCAACCATGCGTTTTTTTGACCAATTCAAAGATTTGATTCATCATAAAAGAAAACCACCTGTAAAATTTCAAGAAATTTCCTGAAATGTAAGAAAATCCAAAACATTTGCTAATTTGCTCCAAAAATTAATTTTTTATGAAAAATCATAAAAAATTCATATAAAATGCAAAATTGATCCAACAAATCTGAAATTTTTACTGGACACTCTTGATGGTCTTCCAAACTTACATAAACAAAGTTCTGCAAAAAAGCCAAGAAGTTTGTAAGATATGAGCAAAATAATGCAAAACCCTAATTTTCAAAGATCTGACTTTTTAAGAATGATTTTGCATCAAATTTAAAATCACAAAGAACAGGTCCTATGTATAATTCTGAGAGATTTCCAAAAATATAAGAAAATCCAAAAAATTCGCTAATTTTCTCTCAAAATTATTTTTTTATGAAAATACATAAACAAATCATAGAAACTTCAAATATGCTCCAACAAATTTGAATTTTTTATCGAACACCTCTGATAATGTTCTTGACTTGCAAAATTTTTTTTATGCCACAATTCAAAGTTGTTTGTGAGATCTGATCAAAATAATGAAAAACCATAATTTTTAAAGATCCAATTTTTTAGGAAATTATTTGCATCAAAATTAAAATCACAAAGAATAGATCCTATCTATAATTATGAGATATTTCCAAAAATGTAAGAAAATTCAAAAAATTTGCTCATTTTCTCTCAAAATTAATTTTTTATGAAATATTAAAAAAATTCATAGAAAATGAAAATGTGCTCCAAAAATTGTGAATTTTGGATTGAGAGTTGTTGATACTGTCTTCAACCTACGAACAAAATTTTGTGTAAACTTTCCAAGCCGTTTGTGAGATCTAATCAAATCTCTCCAAGATCTTGATTTTTTGTCCAAAACCCTAGCTGCACAAAGTTATTCCCCAAATTGTTTTACAAAACAACAATATAGGGTTAGAAAAACCTGCAAAAAACATAGATCTAAAAAAATCCATGTCCCATCGGGTGTGCCAAAATGTTTATGGTGAAAATGGATAAAACAATATTGAAAGACTAAATGATTTCAACCACAAAACCCTAGCCTAACAACAACAAAGATCCACCATAACATATGAAGATTACCTAAGACAATGCAAATCAAATTAATCTTGCTTGATATATTTTCTCTCAGGATTTATGTGTGCACAAGAGCTCAATAAAGAACGAAAATGTGGTTGCAAGTAGGCTTGATCGCATATGAATGTTTGAAAGCGTAGAGTAGTCGGGTAGTTAGCGGGGGTCTGATAATGAAGGAAGCATCTCCTTACATAGAAGACACTATAATAAATGGAGGGATAAGATTGAGAGGTGTAAAAGATAAATGGTCAACTATGATTAAAGGGTAGGTAGAGAAAATAAGAAAATAACAAGAGGGTAGGTAGTGTAGGAATTAAGAGATAAATGACATGTGTCATAGGTAGAAAAGGTTAATGAATTAATTAAATAAAGATTCATTTAATTAATAGAGGAAGTGGAATCAATTAAATAAATAAGATATTTATTTAATTTAGGAAAAATGACAATTTAAATAAATAAATGTATTTATTTAAATGAGAAATAAGGCTAGAAGAGGATAAATGAATTAATTAAATAAATAAAGATTTATTTAATTAATAGAAGAATTAGGCTTAAATAATTAAATAAATAAAGATATTTATTTAATTAGACATGACAATTTTAGGTGTCTACACAAGGCACACACACATGAGAAAGATATGAAGGAAAATAAAGGAAAGCATCAAACCCCCATGACACTTTATATCATAGTGTGAGTACAATAAGGCACAAAACTGGAGTGTAAGACCCCATAATACATGTGCAATACATAGGTACTTTATCTCAGTGTGATTACAAAATCACAAGTTCTTACAATGAAAGATCACGATGTCAAAAAATTACACAAGACTAGAAATACATAAATAACAACAAAAAAAGATTCATCCCACGTAAACGAGAAGCTTCCATGATCTCATATGTCCAAGTAATTCACTAGAGTGTGAAAAAACAAAAAAATAAATAAAGTTTACCTGGAGTAAAATCTAGAAAAAGTTCATGGATGGTTGTGAAGAGCTCTGAAACATTGTCCCAACGCCGTTGGAATTACGAAAAATGGAGAAACTGGTGAAAAGATATGAGCTCAAGATTGAAAAAGGCACCTTTGACTTCAAATGGCTATAGAATATACTAGTAGAAAAACCAAGTGATAAAACCCACAAATCTAGAAAGTAGACAAAACCAACTTTTTGACGATATCTCGTTTGCCAAAAAACAATATCGTATGCCCAAGTTATGGCCAAAAGAAAAAAAAACCTCTTTTAGGGCACAAAGGGGGTCTTAGGGGCCATACAAAGTTGTCCCAACTGCTGATGTCAACATAATATTCTTGGAATATTCCTTGCCCGCTGGAAAAAAAATCCGTTACTTGAAGAAAAAAAATGTTGTTGGAAAATACATCCGACTGGAAAAAATAATTATGACACCAATAAAAAGGTTGCGGGCCCTAAAAAGGTAGGCCTATCGATTAAGGGCCCGATGGCTGTCGGAAGGCGATTGGTGGTGACCAGTAAATAATCCAATGGTGGGATGCTAGGAGTGGTGAGGGCCTGGGCATTAGTGGTGGTTGGCTCGAGCAGTGGCGATGGGTAGGAGGTGACTTGGTGGCCGGATAGGATGGGGGCGTTGTCAGAGTGCCTGCCAAAAAATGTTGGCGGCAATAGATAAGGCTTGCTCTTGATGGGGCAGGGGCCATGACCTACTGTGAGCCGTATGGACCTGCAAAGGCCGCCGGCCTCCCCCCCCTCTTTGTATTTTTTTTTAAATTACACAAAAATTTTTTTTGGCTATTTTGGCTAGGGTATGCCATAAAACTGCTAAACAATTTTTTTTTGAAAAAACGAATTTCTCAAAATTCATGCCCAAAAAAGGGCAAACCCTGTGCCCCCCCCCCAAAAAAAATAAAAATAAAAATTGCAGAGGCCAATGTTGTCCAAATTGGACAAATTTTATATGAAAATGGTGGGGGGGGGGGGGGGGGGTTTGGGGTTTTTTGAGCTCAATGGTGAGGCCTGTTTGAGCCCAAAATGCTTAAAAACAAAGAAGCACCCTATATCCAAATAAAAATCTCTGAAAGAAGTTGAAACCCTAGCCTCCAAAAATATTCTTAAAAATCAAGAACATGTAGCAACAAATGTAGGCTTTGATACCATGAAGAAGTTGAGAAATACAACTTCAGAGATCCCGAGAACCCCTGCAAGAAAAATACCAGTCACAAGAGAAGAATGGAGGCAAAAAATGCAATAATGGATTTGGAGAAAAAGATTATCATTTAGAGAGGGAATGAATAAAAAATGTACAATACAATCCTTATAAAAGGAGATTGTGCAACCCTAAAGAAACCCTAATGGAATAATGTGTATTTAATAATTAGAATAATTATTAAATACCTAAAATATTATTAAATGCCTAATTTTAGCTTAAGAGTAGAGTCTAATAGACTAATATTTAAATAAATAATTATTAGACACAACATGATAACTCAAACCCCCATGGCACTTTATATACATAATTTTAGTCAGGTGTTGTTTTTTCTGCCACTTGTTCTACACCTTCCATGGATCCTACCTTATATAGACAATTGGTATGGAAATCCCATCGGAAGACTGAATATCTCGTAGGCCCAAAAAATAGTGTAGAAGTCCAAGATCTATCATCTCAAACTACTCCATCAAAGCTCTCTGAATATCTTGAATCAAGGAGGACGAGCTCCCAGTAATAATGAGATTATCAACATATAGCACAAGGATAACTATATCATCCCCCTGACATTGAATATAAATTGTGGGATCAGAATGATACCATGTGAAGAGTGTGGAGAGAAAGAAAGAGTCCATCTTCTCATACTAGGCTCGAGGGGCCTGTTTGAGACCGTATAATTAACACCGAAGTCTAGAAACCAAAGAGGAATCATGCACAAATCTAAGGCTACTCCATATAGATCTCCTCATGAAGGTCTCCATGCAAGAGGGAACTCTTCACATCCATCTAAAAAATTGTCCATCCCTGTGAAGCTGCAAGTGAAAGTACAAAGCGAATAGAATTCATCTTGATGACAGGACCAAATTTCTCGAAGTAATCAATACCCTCCACCTTAGAAAACCCCTTTGCAACAAGACGAGACTTATACTTATTAATAGAACCATCTGCAACATACTTGGTATGGTACACTCACTTGCACCGAACCAACTTTCTTCCTTTCGGAAGAGTACAAAGATCTCAAGTATGATTCTTCATCAAATAAGAATACTCCTCATCCATGGCCCTATCCCACTCTAGGTGACCTGTCGCCTCTGAAAATTTCTGAGGATCATCCAAAATGGCATGACTTAGAAGACTAGAACCAGATGTCTGTGCACAAGTACGACAAGAGTCTGAAGGATCATCTACCATAGAACCAATGACATCAACTGTAAATCGGGCCCACTTGGGCAAAGGTTGAGCTGCGGGTGGTGGTGGAGATGGCGGACCATCATCCACATCATCCTCAAGGAATAAGGAATCCTCAAAAGATGAAGAGGGAGGAGGAGGCAGTGAGGGAGAAGCTGGTGATGGAGAATCCATTCGAGGAAGGCTCTCATCAAACTAGACATCCTGCCTAAATAGGACCTCTCGGGAATCAAGATCAAATAACCTGTATACCTTAACATCCTCACAGTAGCCAACAAATATGATTGGTTGTCTCTTCCTTTCCATGGATTTCTTCTGAGCATTTGGAATAAATGCCCAAGCCTCACTACCAAAAACTCAGAATGAGTGAATCAGGCTTTTACAGATTTCTACACAGAGCATGGTTTGCAGCATCAGTTATCAGTTCCTCACACTCCTCAATAGAATGGTGTTGCTGAGAGAAAGAGAAGAACACTATGAGAGAGGGCCAACTCTAACAAATATAATAATTGACCATATAAATAAACACATGGCAATCTTAGTTTAGACAGTGCTAAACCATAATGGGCCATGTCAGTTATCTTATTCTATGTGTTCTCTTCTCTGTGGCACACACTTCCAACTTCACACACATAATATATTTCTTGTACTTGTTAATGCATAAAAAAATATATTTTTTAATTCATAAGTGTGTTAATTTTAAATTTATAACATAAATATACATAAGAAATAATGTTAGAGTTCACAGGTAATTAAAAATTCAACTAATACGACTTCAGAGTTCATTACTATATAATATAAAGTTTTAGGATGATAAAATATTAGAGGCCCTAAAAGAGGAGAAATAAAATTACTAATATAGAGACCACAAATACAAGTGATCAAGAAACCAATATAAATATCTAAGTAGGGAAAAATATATTGAGATAGTAAAAGTTGAGGAGCTTAGAGATAAGAGACAAGCATCATCAAATATCTATATCTAGATTTGAACTGGAGGAATCACTAGTGTCATTGTCAAAGGATTATTACAAGATTTTATAATGCTCATAGAGGATTGTTAAAGGATTGATGAATAATGATGAACAACAAATACCCTAACTAGTACTGAGAGGGGGGGGGTGGTGAATCAATACATACAAAAACTTCTTGACAACTTATCAAATTAAAACAATGCTAACCGGTTGTCTTCATTACTGAACTTAACCATGGGAATACCGGTTAAACATAGTAAGACTTCCGACAACTTAAACCAGTAAAACTAAATACTTCAAATATCATCCAATACTTGATAACTACTTCACTCATAGACATATGCATGTGGTGTATCAGTAATACCATAATCATTAGCTCTGCATGCATAATCACCTAAACAAAGAATACTTAATCATCACATGAAAAATGCACAACTCATGACACAAAATTTTGTCACGTGGAAACCCAAATGGAAAAAACCACAATGGGGATGAATACCCACAAGATTGTTTTGAACTCTTTTGAACCTCACTCTGTTAGGAGCCTAGTCCAGTTAAAGACTTTACAATAAGGTTCTGATAGGAACCGATCCTATTAAAGATCACCTGGTTAAGGGATGGCTATAAACCCTGTTAAAGGTTACCTCGCTAGAGGATTTAAAGAACTCGATGAACTTGAGTCACCTGGTTAGAGGATTTATAGTAAGCCTGTTAAAGCTACCCGGTAAAGGGATTTTCCTTCTATTGTAATGGTTAGAAGACAATAGGTAAAACTCTGATATGATAACAACACTATATGCTAAGGCAGATGCTTTTCAGTTCCTCTACTCTGCAATCACACTCTGCAGTTTTCATTTACTAGTCTGGCAAGTATCTCATCACTCGGATACACACACAACTTTTGCCAACAAAAACAATATCAAAACTCATTGACCTTATAGACAAGAATTAGGTCGGTAACATAAACCCTAAACCCTAAGTATTTTAGGTTTACAATTACAAGTGGTCTAATCCTGACCGCCCAAATACTTTACATAGAATGAAACAATCTCAAACAGATCACATGTCATTCTGCATTGTCCATTCTTCACCGCACATAGAAATTAGTAACCCATCATGCTTTCTTTTCATACTGCTAAGATGAATGTTCATTCTCGAGGTAGACATTTAATGCAGTCGATCTTCACATACAATATCCTCAAGGAAATCCTTCATGTGCACAAAACTAATGTGGTGTCTTGATCTCATCCTTATTTCTTAGCTAACTCATCAGAGAATATCACCGGTTGCATTGCACAAGCTAGATTGCTAAACCAGAAACCCTAGAGCTGAGACTACCAACCGGTAGTCATACTTAGTGAAACCTTGACATTGGTTCACTACATCTCTTCATATCGATTGACCTATACCACTTCCAATCTTCATACTGGTGCATACCGGTGTACCTGCTTAAGCACATATTGACATCAATGACAACATACTTTGTCACTGCTTCATCATATACCAACAATCTCCCCCTTTGGCATTGATGGCAATACTCAGTGTATCATTGGTCAATATATGTACCATGCTCAATAGCATATACCATTTGTCATATACCGGTTCAAAGATCACGACCACCGCCATCTTCTAGACTGGTCAGTGTATACTTTGCCATATATCTTCATCACCAGATATCTTCTCCCCCATATACCAGATATCTTTTCCCCTATCATATATCTTCTCCCCCTTTGACAACAATGCCAAAGTGGAGGCACAAGCTTCCATACTCCACTGTGCTGCTCCCCCTATGGAGTAGCATCCTTCAACACATCAATCCTGAAAGATTTGTAACTGTAATACATGACAGATGTGGAGCACACATCTTTAGTTTACTTCATGTAGGGGCAAAACTCGTAATTCACCTCTCAAATAGGTAAATGTAGTCTTCGACAAGGGCTTAGTGAATATGTCAACTAGCTACTCCTTATTGGAAACATGTTGTAATATGACCTCTCTATTTTGAACCTTCTCCCTCAATAAATGATACTTGAGCTCAATGTGCTTACTTCTAGCATGGAATACCAGATTCTTGGAAATATTGATTGCACTAGTATTATCATAGAAAATACTCATCGGTTCAGATATAGGTACTTTGAAGCCATTCAGTACATGTTTCATCTAGATTGCCTGAGTGTAGTTCATAAATGCTACCACATATTCTTCTTCAGCTATAGACTGAGAAGTACAACTCTACTTCTTGCTTGTCTAGGAGAGTAGTCTTCCACCAAGGAAGAATGCTCCACCGGTTGTGCTCTTCAGGTCATCCACATTACCTGCCCAATCTGCATCAGTAAACACTTTGATATTAAAATCACCATTGTATGGATACCACAATCCATAGTCAACAGTCCCTTTCAGGTATCTACGAATCCTGTTGACCACTACCAAGTGGGATTCTCTCAGACTCTTCTGAAAATGAGCTACTATGCCCACTGCATGAGCAATATCTGGTCTGCTATGCACCACATAGTGTAGCTTACCAATCATTGACCGGTACTCCTTCTCATTCACCAACACTAAATCATCTTCGTTAGTCAATTTACAGCTGGTCACCATCAGTGTACCAACTGGTTTGCTCTCCTCCATGCCAAAGGTCTTCAATACCTATTTGACATACTTGGATTGGGTAATAAAGATACCCTCTTTCATTTGCTAAATTTGTAAACCAATGAAGAACTTTATCTCTCCAATCAGAGACATCTCAAACTCTTTCTTCATTTCGTCTGCAAATGCATGGCTCATTTCATCATCTCCTCCTAAGATTATGTCATCTACAAATACTTCACATATCAGAATCTGATCATCTTCAAATTTCAGGTATATGTTATTGTCCTCACTTGTTCTCTGAAATCCTATTTTGACAAGATGAGAGTGTAACTATTCATACCATGCCCTTGGTGCTTGTTTCAATCCATACAGGGCCTTGTGCAATCTACACACCATGTTACTATCTTTTGATAAGGCAAACCCATTCGGTTTTCTTAATATACACTTCCTCTTCTAGGATTCCATTCAAGAACGCAGACTTCACATCCATCTCGTATACCTTATATTCCTTGAATGCTGCAAATGCATGTAGCACTTGGACACCTTCCAGTCTAGCCATAGGAATAAAGGTTTCTCCATAGCCTTCTCCCTCTTCCTGAGCATATCCCTTGCATACAAGTCTTGCCTTGTTCCTTACAACTATGCCTTCTTCATTTAGCTTATTCCTGAAGACCCATTTGGTACCTATGACATTCTTGTGTTCTAGTTTGGGTACCAAAGACCATGTTGCATTCTTTTCTATCTGGTCTAGCTCCTCTTCCATTTCCTTAATCCATTCTTCATCTGTAAGTGCCTCTCTAGTGGTCTTAGGCTCAAATTCAGAAATCATGCAAGAGTTCTCTTTCAATTTTCTTCTTGTGAGTATCCTTGCATCTTTATCTCCTATGATCTGCTTTAGATCATGATGTAGTTTCACATATCTAGAAATGACTCTAGGTGGTTCTGATTGCTTTTCCTCTTCTTCTTCACTTACTGTAGCTTCTATCAGTATAGGAGCACTAAGGTCTTTGCTTGTTTCTTTCTTAACTAGTTCCCAGAAGGCTACACCCAGTTCACCTTCCACTTTCTCACTGCAGGTTTCCTCAGGTTCCTCAGGGGATTCATCAACCCTGACATTGATACTCTCAACAATTTTCTGTGTTCTATTGTTTTAGCACTTGAGAACTTTTCTCTTAGTGGAATATCCTAAAAATATTCCTTCATCACATTTAGCATCAAACTTGCTCAGATGCTCACCTCTCTTCATGTAACACTTACTGCCAAATACTTTAAAATAACTCATAGTGGGAGATTTCCTAGTCCAATACTCATAAGGGGTTTTATCTTTACCTTTCTTGATGAGTATCCTGTTCATAGTATAGACTACAGTGCTCATCACTTCTATCCAAAAAGTGTGAGCAACCTTTCCTTGGATCAACATAGTTCTGGCTGCTTCAACTATAGACTTGTTATTCCTTTCTGCTATGCCATTCTATTGTGGTGTCCTTGGGGTAGACAACTACCTCTTGATGCCGTTCTCTTCATAGTACTTGTTGAATTCATCAGAAGTGAATTCACCTCCTTGATCAATTCTAAGATGCTTTATCTCTTGACCACTTTCCTTCTCTACTAATGCTCTAAAGGCTTTAAACTTTCCAAACGCCTTAGACTTGTCTTTCAAGAATGTGAACCACATCATTCTTGAGGAGTCATTGGTAAGAATCATGAAATACTGATCTCCCTCAATACTTCTAGTTTTCATTGGACCACACAAATTGGTATGCACAAGATCAAGTAAGTTCTCTACTGAAAAAGACTTACCGTTGAATGTTGAGGAAGACATCTTCCCAAGTTGACATTCTCTGCATAAGGCATTCTCCAGCTTGTTCAGCAAAGGCAATCCTCTTACTGCCTTTATCTTACTAGCCTTTACAATATTATCAAAGTTAATATGAAAAGTCTCCTATGCCATATCCAACTGTCATCAAACTTCACCATTAGACACCGACTAATCTTGGCATTCAACTAAAACAAGTTACTTGTAGTCTTCTTTCCAGTGGCAATAAGTTCACCACTGTTTCCAATTATATTGTAGACTCCACCTTTGAACTCCAAAATGAGTCCTTTATCATTTAGCTGAGCAACACTCAACAGGTTATGCTTAAGACCTTCTACACAGTAGACATCATCCACACTGCTCTTTCCATTCAGTGAGATGGATCCTTTTCCTTTTACCAAGCATGGTGCCTCATTTCCAAATCTGACAACACCTCCATAATATTCTTCTAGAGACAGAAACTTTCCCCGGTCAACAGTCATGTGGTGAGAACAACCACTATTAATAATCCACTCATTAGAGTTGTGAATGCGAGAGACAAGTGCTTTCTTGTTAGATACTTCTTCCTTTCCAACTACAAACACTATGTCCTCATTCTCTTCATCCTCAGAGTCTTCATTAGTAACACCTTCAACCACTGCAACAAGACAATTTCTTCTATTTCCTCCTTTATACTTTCTAAACCTCTTTGGTTTATCCTTATTGTCATTCTTAGGACAGTTAACATCTATATGTCCTATCTTATTGCAGGAAGAACATTTTAAAGGAAGCTTACCTCTGTATTTTCCAGTGCCTTTTGGAAGTCTCTTGGCAAGAATAGCTTCAAACTCCATCATAATCTCTTCATCATCCATATCTCTGCATTGCCTAGATTCATAACTGATACTTACTTCTTTTCCTTTTCTGGTTGGTACAATTGATGCTCTAAAGGTTGACATAGTCTTCTGAACACTGCCATCAGATCTATTCAACTCATATGCAGTCAACTTTGCCATGATAGAGTCTAAGGATACCTTGGTTTTGCCAATAGACCTTAGCTCCTGAATAGTAGCAACTCAGATTGCATAGACTGGTAACAATGATCTCAAAACTTTACTGACAATGGTGGCATCTTTAATTGTTCCACCAGTGCTCTTGATATCTCCAACCATAGTCTTGATCCTTATGCCATATTGCTGAATGGTTTCACCTTCAACCATCCTCATGTCTTCAAATTTTCCTCTAAGGCTCTCTTCCTTAGCTTGCTTGACATGCTCATCACCACCATAAATAGTTTCCAATGTGTCCCATACATCCTTAGGAGTGTCCTTATCTTGTACATCAATGAACTCAATATCGAACAAACTCCTAATAAGGGCTTCCATGACTTGCCCATTTTCTTGAATCTCTCTTTTTTGATCATCGATTAGAGTGCCAGTGGGGATTACATAAACTTTCTCAACATAGCTCCAGTGTTGAGCACTCAAACTCTTGATATAAATCTTCATTTTGTCCCTCCATATTTTGAAGTTATCTCTATTGAACTTAGGACCTTCCCGCTTCATTATTAAGGCAAGATCTTTTACCTCAAGCGGTTAAGCTTATATCACCGAGGACCTGGAGTAGCTTTGATACCAATTGATGAATAATAAAGAACAAAAAATATCCTAACTAACACTCAGAGGGGGGGGGTGAATCAGTACATACAAAAAATTCTTGACAACTCATCAAGTTAAAACAATACTAACTGGTTGTCTTCATTACTGAACTTAACCATGGCAATATTGGTTAAACACAGTAAGACTTCAGACAACTTAAACCAATATAATCACCTAAACAAAGAATACTTAATCATCACATGAAAAATGCACAACTCATGACATAGATTTTTCATGTGGAAACCCAAATGAGAAAAACCACGGTGGGGATGAATACCCACAAGTTTGTTTTGAACTCTTTTGAAGCTCTCTCTGTAAGGAGCCTAGTCCATTTAAAGACTTTACAATAAGGTTCTGCTAGGAACCGATACTGTTAAAGATCACCCGATTAAGGGATGGCTATATACCCTATTAAAGGTTGAAACCCTATTAAAGGTTACCTCACTAGAGGATTTAAAAAAATCAATGAACTTGAGTCATTTGGTTAGAGGATTTACAGTAAGCTTGTTAAAGCTACCCGACAAAGGGATTTTCCTTCTATTGAAATGGTTATAAGACAATAGGTAAAACTCTAATATGATAACAACACTATATGCTAAGGCAGATCCTTTTCAGTTCCTCTACTCTGCAATCACACTTTGTAGTTTTTACTCACTGGTCTGGCAAGTATCTCATCACTTGGATACACACACAACTTTTGCTAACAAAAACAATATCAAAACTCATTGACCTTATAGACAAGAAATAGGTCGGTAACATAAACCCTAAACCCTAAGTATTTTATGTTTACAATTACAAGCGGTCCAATCCTGACCATCCAAACACTTTACATAGAATGAAACAATCTCAAATAGATCACAAGTCATTCTACATTGTCCATTCTTCACCGCACATAGAAATTAGTAAGCCATCACGCTTTCTTCTCATATCGCTAAGAAAAATGTTCATTCCGGAGGTAGACATTTAATGCAATCAATCTTCACATACAAGATCCTCAAAAGAAATCCTTCATGTGCACAAAACTGATGTGGCATCTCAATCTCATCCTTATTTCTTAGCTAACTGATCAGAGAATATCACCGGTTGCATCGCACAAGCTAGATTGCTAAACCGGAAACCCTAGAGCTGAGACTACCAACTGGTAGTCACACTTAGTGAAACCCTAACACCAGTTCACTACATCTCTTCATACCAGTTGACCTGTACTGCTTCCAATCTTCATACGAGTGCATATCGTGTACCTTCTTGACCACATATTGACATCAATGTCAACATACTTTGTCACTTCTTCATCATATGCCAACAAAAGGCTAGGAGTGTCAATTTGGGGTATTGAGTAAGTGCACAAAGTTGATTCCTACTTAGGGGGAAGTGCATGCATTAGAAAGTATGCCACTAGGAATGGGGCCCCATTATGCTTTGGGGGCCCAAGGCAAAAAAAAATAATGGGGCCCCATTATTAACGAGTCCCAGACCATAATGGGGACCTGTTATTTAAGTCAAAAACATAACGGGGTCTTGTTTACAAAATGAGGGTCTATTTATTAAAATGGGGACCCTTTTCTTAAATTTTGAAAATAGAGCTCGCCATGTGCATCAGGTTTTGGTTCGAGAAAGACATGGAATTCCCAATCCTTAGCCTTGGTCCTACAAATACAAGGTTGTATCAATGACATGGTCAAATACTGACTTCTGGCATATGTTTGATGCCCATTATCATAGATTTTTTCAACAACATTAAAATCCATTTCAGATTACATTGTGTAGATTTCAGGGGTTGTCCTCGTATTGTAGCGATTATAGGCTGCACACCTCCAGGTGAAGGTCTTAGGGTCGAAACCCTCGAGTCTCATGCCATGTTGTCCAAGCTGGGCGGTACAGTGATGTGGAGGTTTATCCCACCCCTCGCTGACTGTGACTATCTGTAGGTCCCCCATCTTGGAAAAACCATATGCTCCACTCCACTAGTGCCAACAGACCAATCTAGTAGCACGTACCGCGAGGAAGGCCTAGCAAAGATGTAGGGTAAAGTTTGATGTTGACTCTCACTATCAACGACTAGATCGATGGTTTGTCTCTATTCGTTGGCCAATGGAAATGACAACTGGTACTCTCAAGCCGTATAGGTGGTTTGTCGAGGATGCCTTGGCTCATGACATGGAGATGAGGTCCTCCCATGTGATCGCACTAGTTTATAGGTCCATTCGAAAAGCGCTTGCCCTTAAAAAAAAAAATTGTGTAGATTTCGAATATGTAATTTTTTTAAAGATTTGATTATTTTTTCTCTTTTTCAATTAATTTGTATAGAATTTGGTCCATAAACTTAAAATATCATTTTTTCTTGTTTATTTAATAACTTTTTTGTTTTTACATTTTTTGAAAAATGAATTATATGTCATTAATCTACACACAATTCTTTTAAATTTAAAATAAAAAATAAAAAAAATGTTAAGTTTAGGTCAAATTATGCTGGTCATACATGACAGGTTTTTAAAATGACAATTAGGGCCAATAAAAAATTAATTAAAAAAATATGCAACAAAAAAAAATAAAAATCCTTATCAATCCTCAGTGTGTTAAAAAATAATTTCCCAAGAGGGTTTGAATTTTTTTTTTTTATTTGTGTCAAAAATTGCTAGCTATACATGTACATGGTATGGTCTTGAAACAAACATTTTTGAAAAGTTGTTTTTAGAAATCCCTTTTGAAAGTCAATTTCAATTATCTAGGTATTAAAATAAATAACATATTTGGAAACTAGACTATGAGTGCTATATTTTATATTACTGACTTTTTTCAAGATTCAATCTCTAAGTGCTTCAAATTTTTAGGTCAAATGTGGTAAAATCTGAAAATCAGGTAAAACACTTCCACTTTTTGGCCAAAAAGTGGACTCAACTTCGTGCATTGACCCTATTCTAAGGGGAAGCAAGACACTTCTAGGAACTCACCTCACATCCAAGGTATATTTATCTTTTGTACTAATGTAGAAGCTTGAATGCATATTTATCTCTATGTTTAGGAGCTTTCTAGATATATGTGTACATCTATATTGTTAAGAAGAGCTAAGCAATGTCACCCAAAAGAGGAAAATGCAAACTTTTTTATAAATATAAGTAAATAAAATTATAAAAATATGAATATTTTTTATAATATCAATTATGGGAAAGTTATATGCATGATTATAATGAATTAGACTATATGATTAATGTCACTTTAATAAAAAAATAGAATAGAGAATTGAAGTTATTTTGGTCATGTTATTGTTGGCATTGCATGAAGATTGCATTGATGAAGTATAGTGTTTTCATTGATGTCAATAGCAATCGGTAAAGGAGTTGTATTGTAATTGGTAATGATGCAGTAAAGCAACTGGTAGTAAAGCAATGAAGGAAACCTGTATTGGTATTATTATTGAAGCAGATATCAACCTGTAACCCTAACCAGTTAATAAGTAGAACCCTAACCGATGGAGCTTGGAGAATCGGTTGTGATGATCTATGACCTAATGGTGTTCGAAGATTAAAATGCCATGTAAGCATGATGCACATGATGAGTTTCAAAGTGGATTTGGCACGTAGAGATAACTGTCTATCTGAGGAATGATCAAATGCATAGTGTAGTCACATAAATATGTCCATTTTAATTAAATGAATATTTCGTATTTATTTGATTAAAAATCCACTAGCCATTAGTTAATTAAATTAATATTTAATTAATTTATCTTCAAACATTCTCCTATTAATTAAATAAATTATTCAATTTATTTTAATTCATTCATTAAACCAAATTCACAATCAATTAAATGAATAAATTCTATTTATTCAATTTAACCCCTTTTCCTCTTTTAAATAAATTAAATAAAACATTTATTTAAATCATTATTCGCCCCCACTTGTATTTTCCTACAAATGCAAGTTGCAACCACAAGTTGAAATAAATTAATTTTATTTTAATTAAAATCCTATTTTCCCTCACCCACCAAATCCACTTGCACTTCTAAACCCCCTTCTAGATTCTCCTAAACCCCCTTCCTAATTAACCTAATCCATCCCCTAATTATTGTCACATTCCTAAGCAACTTGGAGTCACTTCTCAAAGACTTCAAAGTCTTTGAAAAGCATTTAATGCTTTGTGTTCAACAATTTAACCTCTAAAGTCTTCTAAACCACTTATGGCTCTTACATGACCATTTATGGTTAACCCCTAACTCAAACCTCATGTGACTCATGTGTCTCCTCAACCATTTATTGGTTTGACCATGGTTATCCCTTTTACCTTTGCACAAGAGTTTATCCATTGGATAAAAGATTTATTCTTTGAATAAAGAATTTATTCACTCAACCCAACCTTGACCTTAACTCCCAAGTTAACCTTCAGGTCATGTCAAGCATTTAATGCTTATTTCCCTCTCCTCTCAACCTATCTCATATTGACACTTGTCATCTTGGGATTGGGTTGAAAGCTATCACATGGATTGAATATCATTCAATCTTGACCATTGTTGAGATCACTCAATCTCAACCATCCATTGCTCCATTTTTCCTAGAAATAGAGCCCATTTCTTCATAATCCAGATCCTAAAAACTTGTATGCATTTAATCTATAGTGAATTTTAAAGAGAGCATTTAACATAATTCACATATATTGTCATTTTGGACTAAAATAAATCTTAGTTCATTTCAGAATATATCTAATTAGTTTGTTTTACACTTGCATAGCATAGTTAATCATCTACAATCTTGAACCTCGATAAGCATCCATAGTGCAAAAAGCTACTGAGAGCTACACTAATTTGGGACTTGGAGAGGAGAGGAACAAAGGAGAAGAAGCTAAGAGCATGTTAGAAGGCATTTGGAGATGCCTTGTGATATTTGTTTCCATAGTTAAATACTTTAGCATGTTTTTAGTGTCACTTTGATATGCTTGTTTAGTTTAGTTTTTGGTTGAATAACACTAACTTTGATCCATGTTTCTTGTTGTTTTTGTGTGTTATACCACCATAGGCTTTAATCTAACACTTGTCCATTTCACATAGCATCACATAGAATGAAGTAAAAAATGCATGATGAGAAACAAGATCCAATGTGCGGTGATCCAGGAGTGGTTGATGTTGTCTAGAAAAATCTTTAGCTGATTGCCATGTAATCCAACGGTTATGATTGAATTGATATGTTTGTAATCTCTATGAGATTTGTAGGTTTTGTGCTGTGTTACCGACCTATTATCATACTATATGACCATTCTTCACATCTTGAGAAAGAATAATCTTCATCAACACATCAACTTGAAGAAAAGACGATTAAGTTGAAAGGCTCTTATCAAAAGGAGGAAATTCTTCCATATTAATAGACAAATCTTTGTCTCTCATAGAACCTTCCTACGTCGCATGCATCTATATCTTCAAGGGAAATCAAATGAATTTGATCAAAAGTCATTAAACCATAGAGCTTTTATGCAATATCGAGCTTTGAGTTATTACAAGAACAAAGGAGGCAAAATCAATCCTAACTTCTTTCCTGACATTTGCATCACATATAACGTAGCTCGAGAAGAACCACCAACTCCCGAAAGAGAAGAGGAAGAATTTATCCCATATGTGACACAAAGTTTCTATTGAAGTTGAACATCTCATCCATTATCATATCCATATCTCATCAAATCTACTTCCAATTCTCAAAACATCAAAAATGTTTTTTGTCCTATGTTTTATTTCGATATTACTTGAATCAAACACAAACACATCACTTTTTAGAGTGTCTCTACATCTAGGATAAACTCATCCTAAGAGACATTTCTACGCAGGTTAAAACTAGTCTATGAGTGAATCCTCTCATTACTAGATAGTTGAGTCTGTAACACATCTCAGATCTCTCTAAACCTTATCACATCAAACTTTGTCAATCAAACACAACAAGCAATTCAAGAAAGAACTTTGGTAGAATCTACCTTTAGTGCTAGAGATCCGTATGCAAAACACTTCACCAAACATCAATCTTTTATTCCATCACCAACTCATCATCATTTTCATCAAACTTCAACAAAAACTTGTAAATAAAATGGCTCATACCAGATCCAGGTCTAGATAGCAAGAAATTGAAGAGGAAGAGGAGGAAAATCTTAATGAATTCCAAGAGGCCCTTGAAGGAAACACAAATGATGAAAATCCAAGTACTCCTTCTCCTGCAACAATAGAAAGGGCACAACACAACCCTCTCTTTAATAGACTTTTTGACAAAATACTCAGGAGCAATGCGGATGCTCACTTTTTAAGACTTGCTCAAGAGGGGGCTAAACTACCCTCTGACTTTGATGTTGAACAACTAAGACAAGCATCAAAATGCCAAAGTCGTAATGAGGATGAAAGAGGTCGATAACACATCAGATAAAACCTTCATCAAGGAAATCCCCCACCTCCTCCTCCTCTGAATGACATAGAAATGTTGCGGCAACAAGTCAAGAATTTAGCCCAAAAACTCCACAGTGCTGTGAAAACCAATCATTTTTCACTCAATGAAATTTGTCCCCATCCCTTTGACAGGAATCTTCATATGCCACCTTTTCCGTGAGGGTTTGAAACACCCAAGTTTGAAAAGTATAGAGGAAAGGGAGATACTCGTGATCATGTTAGAGAATTCCATTCAGCTTGCCTCGAAGTGGCATATGAGGACATGTACCTAATGTTCCTTTTTCCCCAAATCTTGGGAGGAACAACCACATCATGGTTTTCCCAATTACCAGGTGGCATTAGGACATTTGAAGAACTCATCCAGAAATTTGAGTACACAGCAGGAACGATCAACAATTCTCATTGAGAAAACAAAAGAATACAATGTGGGGACTCCTGAAACTCCTCACCACATACATCTGGTATCTCTTTAACTCCTGAGGAACAACCTAAGTTTGTAGAATTCTTCCAGAAGTGTTAGATCAACTTTGCATGGTCATATGTAGACATGCCTGGGCTTGATCCTGATTTAGTCATGCATCACCTCACAGTAGCAGAAGGAGCCAAACCTGTCAAGCAGAAGGTTCACAAGATGCATCCTCAGATTGTAGTACTAGTCAAAGTAGAACTCAAGAAGCTGCTAGATGTTGGTTTTATTACACCAATTGATTATGTAGATTGGATCTTCAATATTGTGCCTATCGGCAAACCAAATGGGGGCATCTGTATCTATACTGACTTCAGAGATCTGCACAAAGCATGTCCTAAAGATGACTCCCCCCTACCAAACATCGACATAATAGTGGACCTAACAACAAGACATGCCATGCTTTCACTCATGGATTGCTTTTCAAGATACAATCAGATAAAGATCACACCAAAGGATAAATATGAGACAGCCTTCACATGTCCATGGAGAACATACTATTGGAATGTAATGCCTTTTGGTCTAAAGAATGCAGGCGCAACCTATCAAAGAACAATGACCACCATATTTCATGATATGATGCATGCTATAATGGAAGATTATGTTGATGACTTACTGACAAAATCACTCACAAGAGAAGGTCATCTAGAAATATTAGATAAAATCTTTGATAGACTAGAACAATATCATGTTCGACTCAACCCAAAGAAATGTGTCTTTGGAGTAACCTCAGGGAAGCTTCTAGGATACATTGTCTCCAGCAAAGGTATTGAGGTCGATCCTGCAAAGTTCAAAGCAATCATGGACATGCCACCACCAAAGAACATCAGCCAGCTAAGGACACTACAAGGGCGGCTTCAATCTATCTGAAGATTCATTGCACGATTGGCTGATAAATGGCACCCATTTACACACTCGCTACACAAAAATATCCGCTTTCAGTGGGATACCAGATGCCAGCAAGCATTCCAGATGCTTAAAGATTATATCATGAATACACCATCACTGATCCCACCAGATCCAAATAGGCCTTTATTACTCTATATATCAGCAACAAGTACAACATTGGGTGTACTATTGGCACAACACAATGCAGAAGGGAAAGAGTGTGCTGTTTACTACATCTCTCGTACACTGGTTGGCTATGAACTCAATTACACACCTATTGAGCGAGCTTGCCTGGCAGTAATCTTGGTAGCTACTAAACTAAGGCACTATCTATCAACACATAAAGTACAACTAATTGCAAAAATTGATCCACTAAAATACTTATTGAGCAAAGCAGCATTGACAGGCCGCTTGGCCAAGTGGGTGATGATTCTAAGTGAATTTGACATTGAGTATGTGGACCGTAAGGCTATCAAAGGTCAAGTTATTGTAGATCAGTTGGCCGATGCACCCCTCATAGGTGATCATCCTCTCATTTCCAATTTTCTAGATGAAGAGATATTCACGATCACAACAACACAACCATGGAAACTATATTTTGATGGTTCATACACTAGGCATGGCTCAGGGGCATGCATTCTGTTTATCACACCTCAAGGTGATAGCATCCCGAAGTCTTACAGGCTCACCTTTCCATGCACAAACAACATAGCCGATTATGAGGCTGTGATCACAGGACTTAGGCTAGCCATACAATGGAAGTTACAAGAACTGCAAGTATATGGAGACTCTCAACTAGTCATTCGATAAGGAACTGATGAATATCAGACTAAAGATGACAAACTCATGCCGTACAAAGAAATGGTGGACAGTCTAAAGGAATCATTTACTACTATCACCTTTAAGCAGATACCAAGAGATCAGAATTGAGCTACTAACGCTATGGCTACCATTGCATCTCTCCTAGATCTTCCATAGAATTCAACATGCTACGAGTTCTTGGTAGAACAACTTTGGATCCCCACTTATGATGTCTCTAAAAATGAGATGATATGTCACCTTATCGGTTCTGAATCCCCATGGTACGGTGAGTTCTACACCTACCTCTATGATCACACACTTCCTCCTAACCAATCGAATAACCAACATAAAACCTTCATTCGCCAAACTGCTCGATATACCATTATTTTTGAAACCCTATACTGACACAGTCTTGATGGTACTCTCCTTCGATGTCTAGAATAGGATGAGATAACAAAGGCCTTGGAAGAGGTACATGAAGGAATTTGTGGAACTGATGCAAGTGGTCCATCACTAGCCAAGAAACTCTTGCGCATTGGATACTATTGGCCATCTATGGAAAAAGACTCCTACTACTTTGTCAGAAAGTGCAAGAAATGCCAAGTTCGTGGAGACCTGATACATACAAAAGCACAAGAATTGCAACCAATCACAACACCATGGCCTTTTTGTCAATGGGGACTTGACCTTGTGTGTAAATTCCATCCATCTTCATCCAATGACCACAAATTCATTATTACCACCACCGAATACTTCACAAAGTGGATCGAAGTTGTTCCACTTACCCAAGTCATCGGCAAGCAGATCGCCTCATTCATCCTTAATTACATCATTTGTAGGTATGGTGTACCCATGTCCATCATCAGAAATAATAGACTTCCATTCAAGAATCAAGATGTTTGTGAGCTCTGTGAGAAGTTTCACATCCAACACCACTTTTCCACTCCCTATTACCCACAAGGCAATGGTTAGGCCGAAGCATCAAACAGGAACATATTAAGAATACTCAAGAAGATAGTCAATGATGCCAGTCATGATTGGCATG
Source organism: Cryptomeria japonica (assembly GCF_030272615.1). NCBI lineage: Eukaryota > Viridiplantae > Streptophyta > Pinopsida > Cupressales > Cupressaceae > Cryptomeria > Cryptomeria japonica. The sequence goes on along the minus strand of NC_081406.1, from coordinate 615,159,147 downwards.
TTCAATTGAATCCAACACTATGGGCATACTGCACTAGCATTTGAACCCCTACAGGTGCAACTCCCTGGTAGGATTCCCACAGATACTAAGAGGGGGGGGTGAATTAGTATCTAACCGGTGATTTGATTTTCTTAACTTAAAACATGTAGAACATATTAATACTGTATACCAGTAAATAGAAAGTAATGCAATAAATTAAAATAACAACAACCACATGAAAAACACACCATAACACAGTAGTTTAACGAGAAAACCCAGTGTGAGAAAAACCTTGGTGGGATTTGTGACCCACAATATTCACTTATTGGCCAATAAGAGAATATTACCGCTACAAGAGGGGCCTGCAAATGTAGGAAGGCCAAGTGCCTAGAGCTCACTGCTCAATTACAAAATGGGAAGTCTCACAGACTTACAAAATGGATTATCTAAATCCAATGTTTTGTACTACTTCAAAATAGCATCTACTATGCCAGATGCAGTACCGGTTTATAGCTCTACTTCATACATAAACCCTTAACCTATAATTCGCATAATAGGTCTACCTTATTTCACATATATTTTTCCTTCCTTCTATTTCAAAATGTTCTACAATGATCTCTTATATATATGAGTCATTTTACAACTTTCCAAGTCAGCTTACAATGATTTTACAATAATAAACAAAATATATTACAAACAAAATTCCTGTCAGCTTCTGTGTCGGTATGCTTCCTTTTGCTACCAGTGGTCTCTGTGCTGCTGTAGAGTCTGTCTTTGCCGGTACTGGTGAATTGTCTTGCTGGTGTCATAGGATTGTAAGGTTGCCATCAATGACAAAAACTTCAATCACCTACAATGTCTCATTGGAGTATGCATTTGCCAACACTCCCTACTCACTATTCTATGGAGCAAAAGCTATCTTACCTATCGAAGTTGAAATAACATCACTACGGGTTTCCTTGCATAATCTCATTGATGATGAATCATACCGAGTATCACGTCTCCAAGATTTAGAGTTACTTGATGAGAAATGACAAGTTGCATACAATCACCTCAAGGCCTATCAGTAGCGCATGAGCTGAAGCTATAATCATCGGGTTAGACCTTGTACATTCGAGGTAGGTGATCTTGTCCTTCAAGAAAATCCTCGTAACCAACCCAACCGAGAACATCAAGGAAATTTTAAATCAAACTGGCTGGGTCCATATGTTATTACTGCTGTATTTGGGTCTGGGGCATATCAGTTGGCTAGTTTAGAAGGAGAACCACTATCAGATCTGATCAACAACATGCACCCCTGCACAGAGCATCAGGCTCCCATACATACTGGCAAAACACCAAAAACATTCAGATAAATGACCTGAAGAAAATACAAAAACATCAAAATAGTAAAGAAAAAACATGTATCCAAATGGTGAACAACCACTCCGGTGGCACCTTGGGTAAGTGTGATGGTGAAAACCTGGCAAATAGGTGCCACTCATAAAGGCTATGGCTCCATTGTCTTTCAAACTTGTTGCAATCATGTTCATTTCATTCACTCATCTATCCATCCAAACCATGGCTCGTTATTGATATGCAATTAAGGATAGTACTTCATGTGTCTTGCATCCCGCTTTTTCAGAGTCATGCCTAAAACTGGGGGCAATACCCTTAACCTATTTTGATGGAAGTGGATTCTGCATTACTTGTGATTCATTTAATCTTCATTCAAAACTATCTCACAAAAATCCAAAAAACATTCAAAACTATCTCACAAAATCCAAAAACATTAAAAAAACATAAAAAATAAATAAAAATGGCAACACCTTGTACATACATTTTTCAAAGTAGATACCAAACAAAACATTGTGAAAATCTCCAAACGATGACCACTTATCACATTGACCAAACAATCAACATCAAACATGCAAACTATCTAAACAAGGATGCATCCTTCCTTACAAAAACAAAGACAAGATGATATTTTCTTTGACAAGAAAATTTTGTTTAAGCTATCAAGTACTTGGTTGATTTGTAGGTTGTTCATTCATTTATTCATTCAGGTTCCTACAACATTGTTTGTGTATCCTCTACGAATTGTTCTAATGAAGTACTGGGGCATGTTCTAATGGTGTCTGCGTGGGAAGTTCACAAAGCTTCGTGATCATAGACAAAATACAATCATAGATCACTACGGCTTGTTGACTACAATGTATACCTTGACCATATGAGCATGAACCATTATCAATGGTCCATATTCTTTATTCTTTATATATATGCTACTTGCTTGCAGGTACCATGGTCCATCCTTGGATCCTACTGCCTCATCCAAAATGGTTTATTTCTGATTACGGTATGAACTTGTCTCAGGATATGATTGGCAAAAGATCAAGGAGGACGTTCCAAGTCATGCATGAAAGAAGATTATCCTTGTCTATTCTGCAAGCAATACTCGGGTCAACTTGATCCATTATATCAAGTTGCTTGTATTAACTTGCTATATCAAAATCCATGTAAAGAATACTCAGGTCATCTTGAATCATTATGTCAAGTTTCTTGTATTTTCTTGCAACATTTTAAAGCTCAATGATGACAAATAAAGCACTATGGATCGTCATTTCACCTAATCTGTATATATTGCATTCCGTTGCATTCCACCCATCCATACATTCATAATAGTTGCATATCATGCACACATAGTCATAACAATGCATACCCTATTTTCCTCTTCTTCCATAGGAATGAGTCATAGGTCCTCCATTTCTTCTATCTAACATCGAACCCCCCCACCCTCCCCATCTTGATAATCAACATTACATACCCTACATCATGTCCCACCAATTCAATCAAGCCACGTTTATCACCATCCATCTCTAATAGGAGGGGTTGCGTTTCCTATCCTAAGTCATCCTATAAGACAAGCAAGTTATTCTGTTTGCACAGGTACATCGACTCACACACACCTAGACTATCAAAAAATACTTCGATAAAGTATCTTCATGTCTCAACAGGTAATCGATCATGGTAATCCTAGACTACATCAGGCATTTATCATTATGACCTAGTCTCAACAGGGCTGCTATGATTCACCACAACCATCCATCCCATGCACACACTATCAATTGATCAACCAATCAAACACAATCACATCGGACAATTACATCAATTGTCTAAAGTCTCAATGAGTATTTTGCTTCCTATACCTTGACTTCATCAGGCAATTACATCAATTGTCTAAGTCACGTCAGGTCACTTTGATTCACTTACTCAGACTTTATCCTTTCCAAGTGACCAACTGACATCAATTGTCACACTTTGAATCGACCAGGGCAATTAAACCGATTGCACCAGATTGTCCACCCAATTTTGATCAATTGTATAGCATCAATCCAAACCACACACTACATAAGCTCTATATCTCTTGCATGACCTAAAGGTACTCACTGACTTGTTGTTTCTCTATTTCACTCCGTTTTCTCCCATTCTTTCCCTATTATTGCTAATTTCTTCTATTCTACCTCCCCTCCACTTCTCATTCTTTTTCGAGAGATGGCTCGATTTTTCAAATTTTTTTGGCCCATCTCTCGAGGGGCATATTTCTTCATACCTATTTTTCTTTCTTTGAAACAACGCGATAAACCGTAGCATCTCAAAGAGAGGTAAATGTAGTCACATAAATCTATCCATTTTAATTAAATGAATATTTCATATTTATTTGATTAAAAATCCACTAGCCATCAGTTAATTAAATTAATATTTAATTAATTCATCTTCAAACATTCTCCTATTAATTAAATAAATTATTCAATTTATTTTAATTCATTCATTAAACCAAATTCACAATCAATTAAATGAATAAATTCTATTTATTCAATTTAACCCCTTTTCCTCTTTTAAATAGATTAAATAAAACATTTACTTAAATCATTATTCCCCCCCACTTGCATTTTCCTACAAATGCAAGTTGCAACCACAAGTTGAAATAAATTAGTTTTATTTTAATTAAAATCCTATTTTCCCTCACCCACCAAATCCACTTGCACTTCTAAACCCCCTTCTAGATTCTCCTAAACCCCCTTCCTAATTAACCTAATCCATCCCCTAATTATTGTCACATTCCTAAGCAACTTGGAGTCACTTCTCAAAGACTTCAAAGTCTTTGAAAAACATTTAATGCTTTGTGTGTTCAACAATTTAACCTCTAAAGTCTTCTAAACCACTTATGGCTCTTACATGACCATTTATGGTTAACCCCTAACTCAACCCTCATGTGACTCATATGTCTCCTCAAGCATTTATTGCTTTGACCATGGTTATCCCTTTTAGCTTTGCACAAGAGTTTATCCATTGGATAAAAGCTTTATTCTTTGAATAAAGAATTTATTCACTCAACCCAACCTTGACCTTAACTCCCAAGTTAACCTTCAGGTCATGTCAAGCATTTAATGCTTATTCCCTCTCCTCTCAACTTATCTCATATTGACACTTGTCATCTTGGGATTGGGTTGAAAGCTATCACGTGGATTGAATATCATTCAATCTTGACCATTGTTGAGATCACTCAATCTCAACCATCCATTGCTCCATTTTTCCTAGAAATAGAGCCCATTTCTTCATAATCCAAATCCTAAAAAACTTGTATGCATTTAATCTATAGTGAATTTTAAAGAGAGCATTTAGCATAAATCACATATATTGTCATTTTGGACTAAAATAAATCTTAGTTCATTTCATAATGTATCTAATTAATTTGTTTTACACTTGCATAACATAGTTAATCATCTACAATCTTGAACCTCCATAAGCATCCATAGTGCAAAAAGATGCTGAGAGCTACACTAATTTGGGACTTGGAGAGGAGAGGAACAAAGGAGAAGAAGCTAAGAGCATGTTAGAAGGCATTTGGAGATGCCTTGTGATATTTGTTTCCATAGTTAAATACTTTAGCATGTTTTTAGTGTCTCTTTTGATATGCCTGCTTAGATTAGTTTTTGGTTGAATAACACTAACTTTGATCTTTGTTTCTTGTTGTTTTTGTGTGTTATACCACCACAGGCTTTAATCTAACACTTTTCCATTTCGCAAAGCATCACATAGCATGAAGTAAAAAATGCATGATGAGAAAAATTTGAGAAGCGATTGATGTTTTCTAGAACAATGTGTAGTTGATTGCCATGTAATCCAATGGTTATGATTGAACTGATATGTTTGTAATCTCTATGAGATTTGTAGGTTTTGTGTTGTGTTACCAACCTATTATATTTTCTTATCAGGTTGATGATTTGTTTCAATGTTGTGTTGGAAAATTTGGTTAAGTGTGATTGTTGCCAAACCAAGATGTGTGTCTGCAGAATGTTGTGAAGGTAGATAGGAGTAGAAAAGGACATGATTAAGCAAGGTAGTGCTATTACCAGTTCAAAAAAGAACCCGTTGTTCTCTAACCATTACAACAATTAAATCCCTTAACTTGTTGTTGGCTTGATAATGCTTTTTTTAATGGATGGCTTTATGTGTTGTCATTAATGGCACATATACACACATATATGTTCATATTGTCATGGTCATCTTAGTTAAGTCTAACCAGTCTACTCCCAAGTATTCATATTGAAAAATGGTATCATATGTATACAAATGTCTAATTGGTATGAAGGTGTCTAAACCGATATATGAAGTAAAGATAATTGGTTTTGGTCAATTCCACTAACACCAGTTTTGAGATACAACGAAGAGAGACAAGGAGGTGAATGGAGACAATCGGTCTATGAGTTGGAAGCAGTTAAGACTCAATTGGTATTGGTGTTCCAACCAGTTTCATTGATTGTGTGATTAGTTGTCTCTAACTGGCATTTTTGGCGATGATTTGTGATGTGTTATAGAAGGTTGTCCAGATTCACTGAACCTAGGAAATTGTATTGAGATTGTTGAGCCGACATGAAATCTAATGTCTTTAAAAATACATTGTGATGAGCTATTTTGATATGCAAGATACAAGTGATTTTACGAGTTAGAGTTGATGCAATTTATTGAAGGAGTTGTAGAGTATGTCGGTGGTGCAATATTGAGTGAGTAGAAAAGGATCTATACAAGAAGAATGTGCTATTCCTAGATCATACCGCATGTTGTTTTCTAATCACTACATCAGTTAAATCCCCTAACCGGGTAAGCTCTAACAGGCTTCATTGTAGAAATCCTCTAACAAGGTGATTCATTAACTTGGATCTAAATCCTCCATTGTGGTTACCTTTAACTAGGTATTGCTCCTAATAGGGCTTTAGGATCTTTAACAGGATTCACTCCTAACAGAGCACTTTGTAGACCTTAACCGATCAGTTACCTATTTCTATAGATAATTAACTTGTGAGTCCCATCTCACCATGATTTTTCCTAGGTGGGTTTTCCACATATAAACACTTGTGTTATGGTGAATGTTTTACTTGTTGTGAATGCTTTTATAACACTTTGGATTGCATGCAAAGTCTTAAGTAAACTGGTTAATTATTTTTACTGGTTCAGGTTTAAAGTGTTATTGTTTTTGCTATCACTGATTCACCCCCCTATAAGTGCTTGATAAGTCTATCAATTGGTATTAGATCTCAACTTCCTTAAGGCTTGATCACTTGGAAGGAAACTCTAAAGCCATTATGGGGGATATGAGTTATAGAGAGATGGCTAGAGTACTTTATGTAACTAGGGAAGAGCTTGAAACCCTGAGAGGTAGACTCAAAGCTTCATAAGTAAAAAGGAGAGAACTGACTGAGCAATTATTGGAGATCTTTGACAACAACTCTTTAGATGAGGCCAACATTGATGCAGTGGCTGAAGAAGTGGAGAAACTAAATTGTGAAAAACTTAATATAAGGAGAGAACTTGAAGCTCTTACAATCCTTATGAGTAAAGAAGTTGAAGCAAGGAGGGTAGTTGAAGACCTGATCAAAGATAAAGATCATGAGATTTCTAAGTTCAAGTAGGAGAATGCAACTTTGCATGAACACTTGCATGGGGAGAAGGAAGAAAAAGAAGCATTATAGTTAGATCTTACAATGGCAATGTCTCTTAGATAGAGACTTACAAAGCATAATGAAGATCTTACCAAAGAGCTTACTGAGGCTAATGGGAAACTTGACAAATTCAACAAGAGCTCCTCTATGTTGGATGAATGGATCCAATCTGAGAGGATGAAAGGTGACACATCTGGATTAGGATTTAATACATCCGAGAAAGGAGAATCTTCTAGTACCAAGAAAAATATGTATGAAGGTAAACCTGCTCCTAAGGCTATGAAGCCCACCAGTAATAAAGCTTTCAAACCTATTTGCTTTATCTGTCACAAACCTGGACATACTACTAATGTTTGTAGAAGTAGATCTAATGAGAACACAGGCTATAATTCTAGTACTAGATATGTGTCTAGAAGATTTGAAGGTTATTGTTACACATGCAATATGTATGGACATAGATCAGTTGAATGCCGATATGGAGGGAACAATCCAGCACCTCACATGAATCCAAGACCTATCGGTAACTAGAGAAGGATGTTTGACAACCGGAGAAATATGAACTGGCAAAAACCCTATGTCAACCGATTTAGTCCTTATGAGATGGAGAAGGCAACAAATGTGATTTGCACAATTTTCACTAACTATGGATATGTGGCTATGAACTATAGAGGAAGGACTGGAAGAGGTAATGTAGGACTTTCAAGAGCATCTAGGATGGCCTACTATCATTTCCATAAACCAAGACACATGGCTAAGTTCTATAGAGCCAAGAAGAATCAACTAGTAAATCACTTTGAAGATTGGGTAGGAAAGAAGACGGTCGATGTTGAAGAAACCAGAGCAGAGATGAATAGGATTTGGAAGAATAAAAGTAAGGACAAGCCAACAAAAGAATCAAACCCTTCACCGAGTTTTGAGATTGCTACACCGGTTAATTGAGCTTTTCAACAAGCCTAAGGGGAGCATAGTGGTAAATCTACTTTCGGACCCCTTGAAGAGTATATGAGCATTTTGAGTTGTAATATGAGAATTTTTGATAGTATTATCTATCGGTTTTCTAAGGATTACCAATTGGTTATATACCTACTGGTATAAGTGAGTTTTGTAAAGTGGTAATTAGGGTTTGTTACCCTATCGGTAGTGTAATAAATGCAATGGGTAAGTTAATAAAAGGAAGTTTTACTAAGTTATTTCTACCCTAATTGTATTCAAAGAAGCACTTTGAGGACTTGCAGAGTGAAACAAAGCATTGTTAGCAGATTGAGAATGAATTTGTGCTACAGATTAAAAGTTGAATCAGATTTGAAGATAAGGAAAGGGGAATTGGGTGTGCATATGAGAGAGTAACCAGAAACCCTACCAGCACGAAGAGAATAAGGTATTTTTGTTAATCTCTCTCGAATCAAGATTATCTAGAATGACATTGTCATTTACACCAGTAGAGAGTCTTTTGATTATTACTAAAGCTATGGAGTCAACGAGAACATATAAGATAGAGTCTTATAATTCATTATCTCAAGTTCCCCAAAGTGTCTTGATCAAAGGTGATTTGACAAGTTACATAGATTGCAAAATTGAGGATCTAGGGTCATTGTCAATCTATTCTCAACTTAAATCTCTATGTGATAAGGGTGGGAAAATCAAGCTCGAATATGTTAGGGTTTATGAAAAGGGTTTTCATAATGCATCCTATTTTCTTGAAGATTTTGAGGAAGAGCATGTCAGGATTATCTTTAGTCATGTACATGATGGGAACATTTATCTTGATAGATCTCACACCATCACAAAGGAGTCTATTCGTGCAGTAACTAGATTCTTCCAAACCAGTGAAGTACCAAAATTGAGGACAGTCTCAAAAGAGATTGTTATTGCATTCACAAAGACCACTACTGACGGTCATGCTATATCAATCAATAAAATTGTAGATCCAAGAGTCATATTTACAACAATGGTTATTGGCTACCAGATATTCCAATCTAGCAGAATGAATAGTGTACCATCTGCTCATGTGCATGCCGCCTACAAAATGATGATAGAGAATGCAGATTATGATTTGTGCAAGGCAATGAGAAGTCAATTGATGCTAAACTTAGAATAAATTAAGAAGGACAACAATCAAAAGTTGAAATATGGTCAACTGTTGATTGGCTTGTTTTTCTACTTTTAGAATTTCATTCCAAGAATTGGTGATATTCAATGGTTTAAGGACATACCGGTTATAGCCCAAATAAAGAATAGCATTAAGGCTGTGAAGAACACATTTCCTATTGCCATGAATATATATTTTAATGAGTTTCAAAAGAATATGAGCATGAGATTAAGGTTATCTAATGAAGTGGTGAAACACTTTGAAAAAGACATCTGTTTCACTGTGACCACTAACTTTTGCCTTATGGAGGCTATTGAACCAAGAGAAGAAGAAATGAAGGAAATGAGCTATGAAGTCAGTTATGACTTACTAATCGGTTAAGCCAAAAACCTTTTGGCATCTCCTAAGGATACAAAGAAGAAAAGACTAGGAACTTATCAGGAAAGGATTGCACCTGCTCAACCTAGTAGTGCCAAGGAGAAAAAGAAGAAAGTTGATCAGCCAAATTTTGTGACCACCGGTACACGGGTAACTAGAAGTATTCAAATCAATAAGGAACTGGTACCCAAGGTATATGCAAAGAAGAAGACTGCAAAAAATAAGAGAGGCAGGCATTCCCATTCTTCAAGCAAAATCTGAGGAAACTGATACTGAAGAAGAATCAAAGAAGATGAAATTGACTGGTAAGAAATTCAAACCAATAGGAGACATTTCCAAGAAAAGTACTCTTATTAATGTTACATCATTCAAACCAATGAGTGATTTTGAGAGGATATTAAAAACATTAGGGAGAAAATGGTTTGATAATGTAAAATAATATTTTGATTCTTTTGATGAAGGTCAGAAACAAGAAATTGTTCAGGAGGTAATTAATCACATGTGTCAATATAAACGGTTACCTAAAGATATTCAAAAGGTCATTTCTAATTCTTTATATTCAATTCTTGAAAATAAATGGCAGTTGATTTTAGATTAGGACCAAGAAATCATTTGTAGAGTTTTTGTTCAATATTTTCCCGAGTTGTCTCGAGATGAATTATTAGCATTGCTTGCTAAATATAAAGGACATTTTCATTCTAAAACAAGGAGACTGAAATTATTGGACAAAAATATTCAACCTATTGAAGATGATACTCATAGAATTGCAAAAGATATTCAGAGGATGAATGCACTATTGAAAGGATATGAAAATAAACCTAATCAGACTGAGACTGGATCTCCACTAGAGCTAGATGTTGAAGAGTTTATTACACCAGATGTAATATATCCTCTCTAGAATAAGGATGACACAAGTTCTCCATCGTTCATATTCTTTGTGGATTACACTGAAGAAATTCAAGATACTGTTGACATAACTAGTAATGTCATTGAACTAGTTAAGGAAACTAAACAACAACCGGATATTGTTGAGAAACAATTAACAAACGAAGAACTAGTTACTAAACCAAGTGTGGATATTATATTGCCACTAGGAAAAGATCATAATGTTGAAAGTCAACTACCAACGATCACTACAACTACACAGTAAGAACAAGCAAAGACAGAGAAAGAGAACTGAAGAAAAAGGATGAAGAGGAGAAAGTAAAGAAGGAGAAAACAATTGCTGCTGATGATTACTCAATTAGTATAACATGCCCTATAGATGTAGATAATTTAAGTGCATATGAACTAATGGAGATTGCTATAGTTATGCAATCCAGGGCTCAAAAGAAAAGGTTGAAAGACCAGAGAAAAGAAGCATAAACTATTCAGATTGCTATTGACATTCTGTCAGGTCTCCTACCAGAGGCTGACACTAGTAATTTGTCTACCCCTATTGGCAAACTTGGACAGTTGGTTGTTGATTCTACTAACCAACTAAAATCACTTGAAAAGGCAACACATCCCTTAGCTGAAAAAGATTACAGAAAGAAAATGGGAGAGCAACTAATGTCAGATATTGATAAAGGCAAGATTGCTTTATCTGTGAATAAAGATCTTTTGAGAATTTCTATAGAAACTGGAGGTTACCATTTGGCTAATACATCTAAAGTTTCATTTTTTTATTCTTATTTGAAGAAAAGGTGAGAAGATACAAAAAAGGAACTGGAGAGGATAAGTAATGTTTATATACCAGTACATGATTCGGCTTTAGATTTTGGCAACTCGGTTGATGCTTTGAAACATCTGTTAGATGTTTATGATTTTGAACAGGTTAAGCGAATTAGATCCTTGAAAGAACTAAAGAACTAGCTGATTCCCAAAGTTGAAATCCTACAAAGGGCATACAAGGATTCAAAAGCAATTTTGGCTACCTCGGAGATGAGCACAGTGGATGCAATGGAAGAATTTGCTGCATAAATTATGACTAATGTAGAGATCACTGAAACATTGTTAGATATATGGGATAATGATTTTGCATAGATGAAGATTCATTTTAGTGACATTTTCTTAAGAATTGCATTGTACAAACCTTGAAAAACTCTTATATTTATATATGTGTAGTTTTTGATGCAAATTTTGATGTAATATATGTATTTTACTTTTCAATTTGGCATTGTTGTCAAAGGGGGAGTAGAGTGATGTGAAAATTTTCTATGTATTGTTAAGGGGGAGTCTGTACATTTTTTTTTGTGTAAGCACATTTAGTTGACAATCTGACAAATTTTTTCTAAGTGTTGCCATCAATGCCAAAGGGGGAGATTGTTGGCTTGATGATGATTTTTGTAATGGATGAATTTACATGTTGCCATTGATGGAACATATACACAAACATATAAGTGAAACCGATCCACTCCTAAGCATTCATATTGCAAACTGATATCATATGTGTAGAGATGTCTAACCGGTATGAAGGTGTCTAAACCAGTATATGAAGTAAAGACAATTGGTTTTGGTCAATTCCATTGATACCAGTTTCAAGATACAATGAAGAGAGACAAGGAGGTGAATGGAGACAATCAGTCTATGAGTTGGAAGTGGTTAACACTTAACCAATATTGGTGTTCCAACCAGTTTTACTGATTGTGTGATGAGTTATCACCGGTCATGTTGAGTTATCTCTTATCGACATTTTTGGTGATGATTTGTGATGTGTTATGGAAGGTCATTCAGATTCACTAAACCTAGGAAATTGTGTTGAGGTTCTTGAGCCGACATGAAATCTAATTATAAAAAGACATTGTGATGAGCTATTTTGATATGCAAGATACAAGTGATGTTATGAGTTAGAGTTGATGCGATTTATTGAAGGATTTGCAGAGTATGTCAGTGAAGCAGTATTGAGTGAGCAGAAAAGGATCTATACAAGAAGAATGTTCTATTCCTAGATCATACCACCTATTGTTTTCTAATCACTACATCAGTTAAATCCCCTAACCAGGTAAGCTCTAACAAGCTTCATTGTAGAAATCCTCTAACAAGGTGATTCATTAATGTTGAAATGTGGTGACTGACCAGCAAAGTACTGTACACTCAGCACGTATCCTCGTCGGGGTCTGGGGCTGGGCTGGGCCCCAGGTAAGGGTTCGGGGGCGGTAGCCCCTGAGAAAAGCGGGGGTTTGGGGGCGGCAGCCCCCGAGAAATTTTTTTTTGCCATTTTTTGTTGATGAAAACCAACATTGTAATAAAACCCTAAAAAAGGTTGACTTTGTTTGTTGCCCTAAAAATGCATGTTATAAGCGGCTGGGATGCTTAAGGCATGGTAAGGTTGATGTACTGTTTTTGCTGGATAATAAGAAAGATTGGACGGCTGTGTATGGTGGACGTAACCCATTCTGGGTGAACCACGTTAAATCTCTATGTCATCTATGCCTTGTTTTATTTCTATATCTTTTGTATTTAAATCTACATATAATTGTTAGTTCATATTTGCTTCGGATCTGCTTGAAACCCTAACAATTGGTATCAGAGCGAGGTTTTCTATAAATTGGCAGAACTTTCAGATTTGAGTGGGAGCAATGGAGGATTCCAAATTCAAGGTTGAAAAGTTTAACGGCCAGAATGATCAGTTATGGAAAATGCAGATGGAGGATTACCTGTATCAAAAGGATTTGTTGTGGCCATTGGAAGGAAAGGCAAATAAACCAACCACAATATCAGATGAAGAGTGGGACATTTTAGATAGAAAGGCACTGGGATCCATTTGATTGTGCCTTGCGTCGTCTGTAGCATTCAATATAATAGAAGCAAAAATGACTGTAGATTTGATGGCAACATTGGCTAAGCTATATGAGAAACCCTCGGCTTCGAATAAGGTATTTCTTATGAAGCGTTTGTTTAATTTGAAAATGAGTGAGGGAGGATCTGTAGCGGAGCACTTAAATGAGTTTAATACAATTACCAGTCAATTGTCTTCGGTAAAAATTACCTTTGCAGAAGAGGTTAGAGCTCTCTTGATTTTATGTTCTTTGCCAGAAAGCTGGAATAGCTTGGTTATGGTTGTAAGTAACTCTATCTCTGGTAAAAATACTTTGGTATTTGATGATATTGTTGGTGTTATCCTAAGCGAGGAAATGCGAAGGAAAAGAACAGGTGAGACCCCAACATCATCGGGTAGTGTTTTGAATGTGGAGAACAGAGGAAGATCAAAGGAAAGAGGAAAAGGCCCTGGGAATGAGAAGTCACGAGGGAAGTCAAAGAAAGGACACTCTCAATCTAGAGGAAAGAAAGATTGCTGGTACTGCGGAAAGCCTGGTCATCTAAAGAAAAACTGTTGGTCTCGGAAAAACAAAGAAGGAGACAAAAATGAAAATGACACTAAGGAAGCTAATATTGCAAGTAATACTTTACAAGATGCTTTAATCTTATGTTTGGATAATGTTAATGATTCCTAGGTAATAGATTCTGGGGCTTCATTTCATGCTACACCCCATAGAAAATATTTTCTAGATTATGTTCAAGGTGATTTTGGATAGGTATATTTGGGTGATGATGAGCCCTGTCAAATTGTTGGAAAAGGAAAGATAAAGATCAATTTGCAGAATGGTAATGACTGGTTTCTGCAGGAGGTAAGACATGTTCCTAATTTAAGAAGAAATTTAATTTCTGCAGGGCAACTAGGTAGTGAAGGTTGCATAGTTACCTTCTCAGACAGTATGTGGAAGGTCACTAAAGGATCATTAGTAGTAGCTAAAGGTGCGAAGGTAGGCACATTATATCTATGTACTGGTAACACTTACTCTACCTTAGCTGCTATAGATAAAGTTACTGCAGGGACAACAACAATAAATGTTGCAAGAACAGATTCGATAATATGGCACCATAGGCTTGGGCACATGAGTGAGAAAGGGATGAAAATTCTTCACTCCAAAAATCTATTGCCAGGACTAAAGAAGATTGATTTAGAGGTCTGTGAAAACTGTGTTTATGGTAAATAGAAAAGAGTCAGATTTCTCAAGGTTGGGAAAGAGAAGAAGAGTGAGAAGTTAGAGCTTGTACATTCAGATGTATGGGGACCGGCTCAGGTATCATCTCTTGGTGGCTCTTGTTATTATGTTATTTTTATTGATGACTCAACCAGAAAAACATGGGTATATTTCCTAAAACAAAAATCAGATGTTTTTGAAACTTTTAAGAAATGGAAAGCTTTGGTTGAGAATGAGATAGGAAAAAAGTTGAAGTGTCTCAGATCGGATAATGGAGGTGAGTATTGCAGCAAAGCATTTGAAGATTACTGTTCCTTAAATGGGATTCAAAAGTAGAAGACAGTTCTAGGAACTCCATAGGAAAATGGTGTGTCAGAGAGAATGAATAGGACCGTCATGGAATGTGCGAGGAGCATGAGATTGCATGCTAGATTGCCCTTACATTTTTGGACAGATGCTGTACATACTGCTGTCTATTTGATAAATAGAGGACCTTCAACCCCTTTGGATGGTGGTATTCCAGAGGAGGCATGGACATGTAAAAAGGTAAGTTATTCTTTTCTAAAAACTTTTGGTTGCGAAGCTTTTGTCCATGTTGATAGAGAAAACAGAACCAAGCTTGATGCTAAATCTTAGAAATGTACCTTCATTGGATATGGGATAGATGAATGTGGCTATCGGTTATGGGATTTTGAAAATAAGAAAATAATTAGAAGTAGAGATGTTATATTCAATGAGAAGGTTATGTATAAAGAACAGATGCAGGAAAAGAAGCATGAACAGGACAAACAAGAATATGTGGTGTTGGATGAGATTCTTGAAAATGAAATGCCAGAGGTACCTGATGCTCAGCAACAACAGATTGTCCCACAAACTCCTGCAAGTGTTAGATGTTCTACGAGGACAAGTAGACCCCCTGAAAG
The DNA here is from genome assembly GCF_030272615.1 of Cryptomeria japonica. Lineage (NCBI taxonomy): Eukaryota > Viridiplantae > Streptophyta > Pinopsida > Cupressales > Cupressaceae > Cryptomeria > Cryptomeria japonica. Next base: position 615,143,831 of record NC_081406.1, on the reverse strand, counting down.
ATTTTCTCCTTCTTTGTATTCTATTTTATTAACGGGTTCTAGTGAACCAGAAGAATATGAAGAAGCAATGCAGGTGGATGCCAAACAACAGTGGCAGCTAGGCATGAAAGAGGAGATGGACTCCTTGATGAAAAATAAGACTTGGGACTTAGTCCCTTTACCTGCAAAAAAAAGAGCCTTGCCTAACAAATGGGTTTATCGACTGAAGGAGGAGGAAGGAGGTCAGAAAAGATATAAGGATAGACTTGTGGTAAAAGGTTTTGCACAAGTAAAGGGTATAGATTATGATGAAATATTTTCTCCAGTTGTAAAAATGACTACAATTAGAACTGTACTTAGTCTTGTGGCTGTAGATGATTTACATCTTGAACAATTAGATGTCAAAACAACTTTTCTCCATGGAGATTTGGAGGAGGAAATTTACATGTTGCAACCACAGGGATATGAGGTCAAAGGTAAGGAGAACTTGGTGTGCAGGTTGAAGAAAAGTCTGTATGGCCTAAAGCAAGCACCCCGACAATGGTATTTAAAATTTGATAGTTTCATGGCTGAACACGGTTATCATAGATGTCATTCTGATCATTGTGTATATTTTAAGAGATTTGATAATGGCAATTATATTATCCTGTTGCTTTATGTTGATGACATGCTTGTTGCTGGGTCTAACATGCAACATATAAATGATCTTAAACGGAAATTAGCCAGGTCATTTGCTATGAAGGATTTGGGTGCAGCTAAGCAAATACTCAGTATGAGGATTACACGGGACAGGAAAAATAGAACCTTGAATTTGTCCCAAAGTGAGTATATAAAGAAGGTGTTGAAAAGATTTAACATGCAGGATGCAAAAGCAGTTAGTACACCTTTGGCTAGTCATTTCAAATTGACTAAGGAGATGTGCCCAAAGGCACAAGAAGAGGTTAATAAAATGTCTAACATCCCATATTCATCAGCTGTTGGCAGTCTGATGTATGCAATGGTATGCACAAGGCCAGATATTGCACATGCAGTGGGAGTTGTGAGTAGGTTTATGAGTAATCCGGGTATGGAACATTGGAATGCTGTGAAATGGATTCTTCGATATTTGAAAGGAACTACTACGAAGGCATTATGTTTCAAAGGATCTAATGCTGCTCTAAGTGGATTTGTTGACTCTGATCTGGTGGGTGATATTGATTCACAGAGGAGTACTATAGGGTATGTTTTTACTATAGGGGGAACTGCAGTCAGTTGGATTTCTAGGCTGCAAAAGGTTGTTGCACTTTCAACCATTGAAGCTGAGTATGTTGCTGCTACAGAAGCCAAAAAAGAGATGATTTGGTTGCAATGTTTTCTGAAGGAATTGGGTCAGACACAAGAGGATAGCCCATTGTATACTGATAGCCAGAGTGCCATTCATCTTGTGAAGAACTCTGCTTTTCATTCAATTACAAAGCACATTCAGCTTAGGTACCACTTCATTCGAACTATTTTGGAGGAGGGTCAGTTACGGCTTGAGAAGATTCACACAAGTGAGAATCCTGCCGATATGTTCACAAAGGCAGTCCCACAGGAGAAGCTGATTTCTTCATCAGTTTCTGTTAGTCTTCTTGATTGATAATTGTGGAATTTATACCAATCAAGTCCTAGTGTTTTATCCAGCGGATGTTGCATGTATAGTGGTGTCGTGTAGTATCAGTCTCCAAGTGGGAGATTGTTCGGTCTGGAGCCTGATCAGTCTCCAAGTGGGAGATTGTTGAAATGTGGTGACTGATTAACAAAGTACTGTACACTCAGCACGTATCCTCGCTAGGGTAGAAAATTTTTTTTGCCATTTTTTGTTGATGAAAATCGACATTGTAATAAAACCCTAAAAAAGGCTGACTTTGTTTGTTGCCCTAAAAACGCATGTTATAAGTGGCTGGGATGCTTAAGGCATGGTAAGGTTGATGTACTATTTTTGCTGGATAATAAGAAAGATTGGACGGCTGTGTATGGTGGATGTAACCCATTCTGGGTGAACCACGTTAAATCTCTGTGTTATCTGTGCCTTGTTTTATTTCTTTATCTTTTGTATTTAAATCTGCATATAATTGTTAGTTCATATTTGCTTCAGATCTGCTTGAAACCCTAACAATTAACTTGGATCTAAATCCCCCATTGAGGTTACCTTTAACTAGGTATTGTTCCTAATAGGGCTTTGGGTTCTTTAATAGGATTTGCTCCTAAAAGAGCGCTTTGTAGACCTTAACCGGTCAGTTACCTATTTCTTCAGATAGTTAACTTGTGAGTTCCATCTCACCGTGATTTTTCCCAGTTTAGTTTTCCACGTATAAACACTTGTGTTATGGTGAATTTTTTACTTATTGTGATTGATTTTATAACACTTTGGATTGCATGCAAAGTCTTAAGTAAATTGTTTAATTATTTTTACCGGTCTGGGTTTGAAGTGTAATTATTTTTGCTATCACTGATTCACCCGCCCTCTAAGTGCTTTATAAGTCTATCATTGTTTCGATGTTGTATTGGCAAATTTGGTTAAGTGTGATTTTTGTCAAACCAAGAGGTGTGTTTGAAGAATTTTGTGAAGGCAGATAGAAGCAGAAAAGTATCTAATTAAGCAAAGTAGTGCTATTACTAGATCAACAAAGAACATGTTGTTGTCTAACCATTACAATAGTTAAATCCCTTAACCATGTAAGATTTAATATGCTTCATCTTGAAATACTCTAACAAGGTGATCCATTAGCTTGGATTTGAAATCCTCCATCGAGGTTACCTCTAACAGGGTATTACCTTTAACTGGGTATTATAGTCAATCCCTTAACCGGGTGGTCCTTAACCAGATCTGTTCTTAATGGGATATTATTTTATAAGATTATAACAAGGCTTGGCTCCTTATAGGGGGAACTTTGGAAGAGTTCAAAATACTTGTGGGTATTCATCCCCATTTGGGTTTCCATGTGAAAAATCATTATGTCAAGTGGTGAATGATTTTGTGGATGTGTTTTTAATATGGTTGATATGAATGACTGGTAAATCCACTTAGATATATTTAGATGACCGGAAATGATCTAAAATGAGATATTATTGATATTAGTGAAGTGGTTTAATGTTTTAGTTAATTTGTATTTGAGTTTCAAATTTGTTGCATTGTATCATTGATGTTTTGGTCAACTGGTAAAGTTTGACAATGCAGTTCCAATTTTTGATATAGTGACTAAACTGATTAGTTTAGTGATTGGATTCTGAGTTGAAAGTTTGTTTGGTGAAATTTTAGTTTATTTTCTATCTACTAATTCACCCCCCCTCTCAGTATTTGACTAGATCCTTAGAGTTTCATCATATTATCAATTGGTATCAGAGCATTCTAGGTCCTCTTAAGTTTAAGCCTAATAGCTTGAGGGAAAGATCTACAAGAACATGATGAAGAAAGAAGATTCAAATTTCAATAGGGAAAACTATAGAATCTAAAGTGATAGGATGAATTTATATATCACGAGCTTAGGAAGTCAATATTGGGAACATGTTGTTACTAAGTATAACTTGCTTAGTGGGATTCTGAAAGATGATCAAAAGAAGGAACAATAGGAGAACAATCAAGCATTGGAGGCCATTATCAGTTCCTTGCCTGATTTAAAATATGTTGATGTTCATGGATTAGAGATTGCATATGAATAATGGAAGAAACTGGAAGATATCTATAGTGGTGATGAAAATGTTAATATTGCCAAAGAAAAGAGTCTTAGAGGGAAATTTTATGATATGCGGATAACTGAAGGAGAAAAAATTCAACAATATGGTCATAGGATCAAGGAGATAGTCGGAGAAATCAAAAGTGCTAGAGGTACAGTGGAGGATACCATAGTGGTTAGCAATGTGTTGAGAACCCTTCTACCAGTCTACGCTATCCGAGATGGAGTCATTCAGGAACTTAAATCTATTGATAAGACAAAGGTAACTCTTGACTCTATCATTGGTAAATTAACCGCATTTGAATTAAATGGTTTTTATGGACATGTTCAGAGATCAAAATCTACATTTAGAGCCTCAGTTTCAACCCCACAGGTAAGGAAAAGAAGAGAAGTGAGTTACATTCATGAATCTAGATCTAGCAGAGAGGTAGATGATGAAGATAGTTTGATTGAGCTTGAAGAATTATTGGCCAAGCGGTTACCCAGAGGTACCGATAAGTACAGAGGTAAATTACCAGTGGAGTGTTTTGCATGTAACCGGATTGGAGTTATTGCTGCTAATTGTCCAAATGGAGATAATGAGAAAAAATGTGAGAAGTATAGGAAGCATAAACACAAAGGTAAAAGAGATTGTCTCATTGTAGTGGATGGAGGAATTATAGATGAAGAATCCAAGGAAGATTCAAATGAGGACATTGTCTTTGTTTCTATTAAAGAAGAGATATCATATCAGAAGGCATTGGTCTCTCACGTGGATAGTTGAGATGGCTGGATTATAGACAGTGGTTGTTCATACCACATGACCGGTGACTGGAGTAAGTTTCTTACTTTGAAAGAGTTTGATGGAGGTGTTGTGATATTTGGGAATGACTCACCCTACATGGTAAAAGGAAAGGGATCCATCTCTTGGAATGGTTAAAGTTGTGTAGATGATGTCTACTAGGTTGAAGGACTGAAACATAATCTTTTGAGTGTTGCTCAACTCAATGACAAAGGTTACCCACTGCAATTCAAGAATGGAGTGTGCAAGATTTATGGAAGCAAAGGTGAACTGATTGCAACTAGAAAACAAACCAGAGGTAACTTGTTTAATTTAAATTCTTAAGTCAACAGTCGTTTAATTGCAAAAGTAGAAGATAGTTTTCTTTGGCATCAAAGATTTTGTCATGTAAATTTTGATAACATTGTAAGAGTAAGTAAGTCCAAATCAGTAAGAGGCTTGCCATAGCTGGACAAACTGGTGAATGCTTTTTGCATGGAATGTCAGTTAGGGAAAATGACATCCTCAACCTTGAAGAGAAAGTCTTTCTCAGCTGAACATTTGCTAGATTTGGTTCAAACTGACCTTTGTGGACCAATGAGGACTAGGAGTATTCAAGGTGATCGATACTTCATGATATTTACCGATGATTCCTCAAGGATGATATGGGTTACATTCTTCAAAGACAAGACAAAAGGATTTAGAAAGTTTAAGGCATTTAGAGCCTTAGTTGAAAATGAAAGTGGAAAGAAGATAAAGTGCTTAAGAACTGATCAAGGTGGTGAATTTACTTTAGAGGAATTCACTAGATATTGTGAAGACAATGGAATCAAGAGGCAACTTTCTGCACCTAGGACACCACAAGATAACAGTATTGCAAAAAGGAACAACTAGTCAATAGTTGAAGCTACTAGGACTATGCTAATTCAAGAAGGTGTAGCTAAGACATTCTCGAGAGAAGCTATCAACACAACTGTTTATACAATGAATTGGATACTGGTTAAAAGAGGTACGGACAAAACTCCCTATGAGTACTGGTATGGTAGATCACCTAATGTCAATTACTTAAAAAATTTTGTCAGTAGATATTTTATCAAAAGAGGTGATTATATTGGTAAATTTGATGCCAAGAATGATGAAGGCATATTTCTTGGACTAAGAAGATCACTGGAAGTGTAAATGTCTGAGTAGATGAGTTTCCTGAAAGTTTAGGTGAAACCAACAAGGAGAAGGAAGAATAAGAACCTTACACACTATTTTTGGAAGCGGAACCAGTGAAGCTAGAAGTTGGTGAACATAACAAAGAAGCCCCAGTTCAACTGAAATGAGAAGGTCCAGTAGAAGATGCAAAAAGTGCAGAAGAAGAAGAACCTGAAAATCAAGATCATGTTATTCCAAGGTATGTTAGACTCAATCATAGCCTTGATCAGATTATTGGAGACAAGAATACATGTGTGCTAACAAGAACAAGGTTTAGAGAGAACTCTTGTATGATTTCCACTATTGAGCCTAGAACAACAAAATAAGCCTTTGGAGATGAACACTAGATCAAGGCAATGGAAGAAGAAATTGACCAGATAAAGAAGAGCAATACATGGTCATTGGTACCCAGACCGGAGAACAAGAATGTAATAGGTACAAAATGGGTATTTAAAAATAAGTTCAATGAAGTTGGAGTAGTGGTCAGGAATAAAGCTAGACTAGCATACAAAGGATATGCACAAGAAGAAGCTGAAGATTATGGTGAGACATTTGCACCAGTTGCAAGATTGGAAGGAGTACAGGCTCTACTTGCATTTGTAGCGTACAAAGGATTTAAAGTATACCAGATGGTTGTTAAGTCAGCATTCCTAAATGGAATATTGGAAGAGGAAGTCTACATTGAACAACCAGATGGTTATGCTTTAACTATAGAAAAGGACATGGTGTGCAAATTACATAAGGCATTATATAGATTGAAGCAAACACCAAGAGAATGATATGAAAGATTGCACTCTCACTTAGTGAAGATAGGTTTTCAAAGAACTAGTGAAGATAGTAACATATATCTCAAGACATAAGGAGATAAGATACTGGTAAATGAGGTATTTGTGGATGATATCATTTTTGGAGGAAATGATGATATGTGTCATGATTTTGCTAATGAAATGAAGAATGAATTTGAGATGTCACTGGTAGGTGAGATAAATTTTTTCATAGGTTTGCAAATCCAATAGATGAAGGAAGGTATTTTCATCACACTGTCCAAATATGTGAAAGAAGTGTTGAAGACTTTTGGAATGGGAGATTGTAAACTAGTTGGAACAACAATGGTTACATGCTGTAAATTGTCTAAGGAAGATGATTCTACATCAGTTGATGTAAAGGAGTATAGGTCAATGATAGGAAAACTACATTATGTTGTCCACAACAAAATGGACATGGCTCATCCAGTAGGATTGGTTTCTAGATTTCAGAAAAACCCGATGGAGACACGCATGGTTGCAACCAAAAGAATTTTCAGGTATCTAAAAGGCACAATTGATTATGGATTATGGTATAGATATGCATGAGACTTTGATTTAAAAGTCTATATAGATTCAGACTGGGGAGACAATGTTGATGACATGAAGAGTACAACCAGAGGAGCATTTTTTCTTTGAGGTAGACTAGTGTCTTGGAGCAGCAAGAAACAAAGTTGTATCTCCCAATCAACAACAAAAGCTGAATATGTTGCAGCATATATGAATTGTACCTAGGAAATTAGGATGAAACACATTTTGGAAGGTTTCAAGTTGAAGATCTCAGAACCAATAAGGATTTTCTGTGATAACACAAGTGCTATAAATATTTCTAGGAACTTGGTGTTGCATGCTAGAACAAAGCATATTGAGCTCAAGTATCATTTCCTGAGAGAGAAAGTGCAAAGTAAAGATGTGTCACTGGAGCATGTATCTACTAAAGAACAAATAGCATATATCTTTACTAAACCTCTACCTAACGCTACATTTGAGTATCTTAGAGGTCAGTTAGAGGTTGTACCCCTACATGAAGTCAATTAAGCATATGTGGAAGAAATCAATCCCCTAGCTTATTGTAAATCTTTAAGAAGGATTGGTGTAGAGTGGAGCTACTCCACAAGGGGAGAAACTAGTTGTAGATCGCTGAAGCATGAAACTGTATGATTTACCTACACTTTGGCATTTCTGTCAAAGGGGGAGAAGAAATGTATATGTTTGATAGCCAGTTACCAGCTGAAGACATGAAGATACAGTTGAAGGAGAGTATATGGAAAAATGTAAACCAATATTCCTATACCTGTATATATGCTTTACTCTAAATCATCACAATCAATGAGTATTGATATTTGTATTGCCATCAATGCCAAAGGGGGAGATTGTTGGTATTGCATGAAGATTGCATTGATGAAGTCTAGTGTTGTCATTGATGGTAATAGAAACTAGTAATGGAGTTGTATTGCAATAGGTAATGATGCAGTAAACCAACCGGTAGTAAAGCAGTGAAGGCAAACAATATTGGTATTATTACTGAAGAAGAGATAAACCGGTAATCCTAACCATTTGATAAGAAGAATCCTAACTGATGGAGCTTGGAGAATCGGTTGTGATGATCTATGATCGAATGGTGATCAAAGATTAAGATGCCACATAAGCATGACGCATGTGATGAGTTTCAAAGTGGATTTTGTGCATAGAGATAACCATTTATCTTGGGAATGATCAAATGCATAGTATGAAGTAAAAACACATGATGAGATATAGGATCCAGTGTGTGGTGATCCAGGAGCGGTTGATGTTGTCTAGAACAATGTGTAGTTGATTTCTATTTAATCCAACGATTATGATTCAACCGACATGTTTGTAGTCTCTATGATATTTGTAGGTTTTGTGTTGTGTTACCGACCTATTGTATTTTCTAATAAGGTTGATGATTTGTTTCAATGTTGTGTTGGAAAATTTGGTTAAGTGTGACTGTTGCCAAACTAGGAGGTGTGTTTGCAGAATGTTGTGAAGGCAAATAAGAGCAAAAAAGGATATGATTATTCAAGGTATATTAACAGATCAACAAAGAACCTGTTGTTATCTAGCCATTACAATAGTTAAATCCCTTAACCAGGTAAGATTCAACATGCTTCATGTTGAAATCCTCTAACAAGGTGATCCATTAGCTTGGATTTGAAATACTCCACCGAGGTTACTTCTAACAGGGTATTACCTTTAACAGGGTATTGCAGTCAATCCCTTAGCTGGGTGGTCTTTAACCGGATCTGTTCTTAACAAGACATTATTGTATAATCTTCTAACAAGGCTTGGCTCCTAACAGGGTGAACTTCAAAAGAGTTAAAAATACTTTTGGGTATTCATCCCCACTGTGGTTTTTTCCATTTGGGTTTCCACATGAAAAATCATTGTGTCAAGTGGTGAATGATTTTGTGGATGTGTTTTTGATATGGTTGATATGAATGATTGGTAAATCCAGTTAGATATATTTAGATGACCTGAAATAATCTAAAATGAGCTATTATTGATATTAGTGAAGTGGTTTAATATTTTGGTTAATTGGTATTTGAGTTTTAGATCTGTTGCATTGTATCATTGATATTTTGGTCAACCGGTAAAGTTTGGCAATGCAGTTGCATTTTTTGATATAGTGACTAAACCAGTTAGTTTAGTGATTGGATTCTAAGTTGAAAGTTTGTTTGTGAAAGTTTAGTTTATTTTCTATCTACTTATTCACCCCCGCTCTTAGTAGTTGACCGGATCCTTATAGTTTCATCATATTATCAGTTATATGAACACTTATAAGGAAACTTATTATAAAATAAAATATGTTATTGGTACTAGTATGCAAGCATAGTTAGTGAAACAATTGCATTAATTTAGTAATTAGTGATTTAGTGACATTGAATTAATGGGATTGAGATATAAAACCTAGTATGATGTTCACTAATTAAGAAAACATATATCTTTTATCCAAATCATGAATAGTAATCATAGCATATGATTACATAAGCAATAGTATATCAAGAATATCCTCTAGGCTATAGTAATATTACTTAGATATTTTTATAATATGGTACTGCTTGGTTCTAATGTCTATTATTGTTAGGCTAGTTATAATCCTAGGACAATTTTGTACTAAATAATCTCTTGAATAGAAGTCAATGTCAGAACATGATAGTATAAATGGGGCTATTTTGTTTTACTATATTTTATGAGATAATTGAATGGTGCATTCTTATCTCCTTTATGGTAGAGTATTGAAGAATATAAAGCCTTGGGCTAAGAGATAGTGGAGCATTATTTGTGTGAGGATGTAGATTTATTTAATAGAATAGTGTTCAATATCAGTGTCTATATCCTATAGATTGTAAAGTTACTTTGGCTCATGGTATTGGAATTTGATAATGTTATATAGTATTTCAAACTTATGATTTTGTAACCTTATGCACTTAAACAAATGATGGAGATATGCTTATCCTTTAGAACACTTCAAAGGAAAATGAATTCAAGATTTGATAAGTTGACTTGTTGTTATGCCTTGATTGTTGCATTGTGAATTCTCTCATGTATGATTGTGTAAGATCTTGTATTCTTTATATGCTTCCATATGCAATTATGTACTTTGTTCACTCTATGCTTTTATAAGAATCCTTGTTAGATGTGTAAGGTATATTCTTTTAGGCACAATTGACTAATAATTGCAAGTAATTGATAAATGGATGATAATGTTTTGTTTGCTTGTGTATGCTTGGTGCATATCATGTATTCATTATGTGTCTTCAATGTGTATTTATTGCACGTGTTTTGGACAAGTTCCAAATATAGAACAACATGGGAGGGTAAATCTCACCACCTAATTTACCTACCAGTAGTCGACATAAGTCTTTGGCCAAAGTGTTATATCAATATGATGTATGTTGATTTTATTTCTTGCCTCCTACCATATCATGGAAACAAGATTGCACAGTCATAGGTGATATGCTTGTTAGATATTTTCATGTTGCACCAAATTCCATCCCCTGTCAGTTTCAAGTCGCTAGATTTCTTCATGCGGGGTCAACGGATCTTCATGTCAGGAAGGACTCCAAGGAAGCATAAATGCTTCATGGTTGGGCGGTAAGATGATCCGATAGTGTTCTCGCCCATGATGTAAGTGTGGGAGATAGATGGTGGAAGTCCTTGGACCATGATGATATTCAACTTTGTATTTTATATTCATTATAAATTGACCTTATGGTCTCTTGTAACTAAAGTAATTTTCTTATGTTTTATAAATCTCTTGGCTAATGTAATTTAAATATTGTGTTGAGTTATACTAAACAATGTGTCAAGTTATAACATTATATAGCTACCTTTTATGTATTGAGCATAATGGATTAATTGATAAAGTGTTTTTCTTAATTATGTGAAAATTTGTTGTAATTATGTAATTTAATATTTTAATCATATGGAGGTCTTTACATGGGTGTCTTGAGTAAAGTGATAAGTTGTGAGAAGCATCGTCTCCATGCCTAAACATACTCTTCTCATTGGGCTATACAACACAAATTATTTAACCTATATAACATGACTTCCTTTAATAAAGAGAATTTAATAACATAAAAATATTTTTTTGATTTTATCACATCATCTAAAGTATGAAGACCACCATTTTCTCAACAATTACAGATGATAGAGAAAAAATAAATTATCTTCTTTTTTTAAATTGATATTTGATACCCAATGTTTTGCAATAGTATGTGTTGTTTATGCTACTTAATATCTAGTTTACGTTGCTAAGTTTAATAATTATTGTATTGGTTTGTATGTTTGATAATAATAATGAAGAAATAAATCTTAGCTATTGAGTAGATTGCCATATTTTTGTAGAAACTATTTTTTAGGGTTTAATTTTTTATTTTTTTGTTATTTCATTATGAAAATCTAGATAAATTGGATATAAAATTAGTTTCAAGAATTTATTTCTATAATTTTTACCTAGATGAAATGGATTTTTCTTGGAAGGCCATGAATTAAAATAAAAAAATAATGATAGAGTATTGAATTTATATAAAATAAAATAAAAAAAATTGTAAAGATAATGAATTAAGATTTGTTGAAGACAAAAAAATATAAATTTCAACATATTTTGTGTGAACTTAGCAATTAGTAGCTATAGCCTTAGGAGGTGTAGTGGATAAGTTGGAAGGGAAATTAGCGGGATGTATAGCTCGTCACATTGTGGATGTCTTTTATAATCTAACTAGTGAAATAATATATATAGCAATCAATCTTAAATTCATGGTACATCGTTCATTCATTAGTGGAGATGAACTGAAAGGAGAGGAAACATATATCAAAATTTTCAAGAAACCAACCATTTAAGTCATCCTAAAATTTGATGAGAGTAAAGATAGTTGGTGTTAGGTCCCAGAGACAACTGAGAGGGGGGGGGGGGGGGTGAATCAATTGTCCAATAAATTCAACCAAAATTAACTTATCCAAAACTTAATGCTTAATGTTGGTAAACCAAACTTTATGCTGGTAGATAGTTTTATCAGTTAATTACAGTACCAGTAAAGATTAATGCATGAAACAAAAAGACAATAACATCCAAAACACATAACACAAATATTTGTACATGGAAACCCTGTAAGGGGAAAAACCATGGTGGGAAGCCTTACCCACAATCAAATGATACTACTACAGATAGTATGTGTGTACAATATGGAATCTGCACATGCAGAAAGGCCAGTTGCCTAGAGCTCATTGCTCAATCACAAAAAGAGAGTCAATCACAAAAAGAGAGTCACACTGACTATAATTGGATGGTTAAATCCAATGATAATATAATGCATAAATAGCATCTTCGTATGCTGGATTCAGTACTGGTTTAGTTCTGATTGCTTTCACAAAATCCTTCCTTCAACCTTCAAATGATGTTTGTGTGTATAGCTCTGCTTATTTTCGCATATACCTTATTACAATTCTTTTTCCAATCCCCTATCAATCTCACAAATGAGATCTTACATTTATACCATAACCTAATACCAATTGAATAGGTCAGCTCACTAAAAGATATTACAATAAAATCAATTACAAATAAATCATTATGCGATGCATGATGTCGGCTCAATGCATTTACAATAATAATAAATCATCTCCATAATGTGTCGTGCTGATTTGAAATAGATATGCATGCTGCTATATATCCTAGACCTATTTGTCGGTAACAACAAATATGCCGGTGTATATCCTAGACCTATTTGCCGATAACAACAAATAAGCCTCTGACTTGTCGGTGAGCATAATCAAAGATTTCCAAGTGTTGATAAGTGTTGACAAGTGATGAAAGGTGTTGACATCAATGACAAAACCATATCCACATATCCAAAATACCAACAATCTCCCCCTTTGGCATTGATGGCAACACAAGATGGAAAAACCATCAAAGTGACAAAACAGAAATGCCAAAAACCAAAAACCAACAAACTCCCAAAGAGATCATTAACCAGAAATCAAAATACAGATACAGAGAGTAATCAATCTCTCCAACAATCTCTCCACAAAGTAACAATCTCTCCCCCAAGGGATAATGTGTTTTTCCATATCAATCTCTCCCCCTTTGACATAAAATGCCAAAGCAATACAAAAACCAGATTCAAATACAAAATACCAACTACTCCCCCTGAGAAGTAGCTCTCCTCATCAAAGCAAGAAAAAGATTTCTTTGTTAATTCAGCTGGTTGATGAAAAACATCAACTGTCTAAGTCTCTACCGGTGGGGGTATGACTCCAAGTTGCTCTCTAAGATATTCAAAAGTTTCCTTAGGCAAAGGCCTTGTAAAAATATCTGCAATCTTCTCTTTAGTATTCACATAAACCAATTTCACTTCTTTTGCTTCAACATTCTCTTTTAGAAACTTGAATTTGATAGAAACATGTTTAGTCTTAGAGTAAAATACTGAGTTCATTGATATATCAATTTCTGCCATATTATCACAATAAATAGTTATAGGTTCCTTGCATTTTACCTTTATGTCCTTCAACATTTGTTTGATACATAATACCTATGTATAGTTGGTTGCTGCTGCAACATATTCTGATTCTACTGTTGATAGACTTGTGCATCTTTGTTTCTTGCTCAACCATAAAATTAGTCTGCTACCAACAAAAACTGCTCCGCCAGTGGTGCTTTTTCTGTCATCCACATCTCCTGCCCAATTAGCATCTGTGTATGCACATAGGTCAAAATTTTCATCTCTAGGATACCATAAACCAAGATTTGTAGTGCCTTGTAGGTAGCAGAAAATCCTTTTCACTGCTGATTCATGATTTTCTTTAGGATTACTCTGAAATCTTGAAACAATACATATTTCATTCATAATGATGCTCTACAAAATGAGAGGTTGTTAGACAAGAACCCATGGTCATATAACACATAAGAAGCACAACAAACAAAGAGAAATGTTAGTGTTAATCAACCAAAGACTAATCTAAGCAGGCATACCAAGAGAGACACTAAAAACATAATGAAGCATTTAACTATGAAAACAAATGCAAGAAGACATCTCCAAATGCCTTCCACCATGCTTGTAGCTCCTCCTCCCTTGTTCCTCTCCTCTCCAAGTTCCAAATTAGTGTAGCTCTCAGCAGCTTTTTGCACTATGGATGCCTTATGGAGATTCAAGATTGGAAATGATTAATCTAAAGGCTATGCAAGTGTGAACAAAAGCTCAAAATGAGAGATTATCTAATTAGCTAGTGTTGATTTTAAACCAAAAGAGTGAATATGATTGATTTATGCTAAATGCTCTCGAAAAATGACTATAATGTAAATGCATACAGGTTTTTAGGATCTGGATTATGCCGAAATGGGCTCTATTTAAAGGAAAAATGGAGCAATGGAGGGTTGAGATTGAGTAATCTCAACAAGGGTCAGGATTGAATGATATTCAATCCATGAGAGGGATTTCAACCCAATCCCATGTGGATAAGTGTCAATATGAGATGGGTTGAGAGGAGAGGGAATAACCATTAAATGCTTGACATGACTTGAAGGTTAACTTGGGAGGTAAGGTTAATGTTGAGTTGAAAGAATAAAGCCATTATCCAATAAATAATGTCTTTATCCAATGGAATCTTGTGCAAGAATTAGTGAGGATAACCATGGTCAAAGCAATAAATGCTTGAGGGGACACATGGGTTACATGAGGGTTGAGTTTAGGGGTCAAAGTCCCTAATCATGGGTGCAAGTGGATTTAACCATAAATGGTTATGTAAGAGCCATTAGTGGTTTGGAAGACTTTAGAGGTTAGCTTGTTAGACACATAAAGCATTAAATGCTTTTCAAAGACTTTGGAGTCTTTGAGAAGTGACTCCAAGTTTCTTAGGAATGTGACAATAATTAGGGGATGGATTAGGATAATTAGGAAAGGGGTTAGAAGAGTCTAGAAGGGGATTAGGATTGCAAGTGGGTTTGGTGGGTGAGGGAAAATAGGATTTTTATTAAAATAAAATTCATTTATTTCAACAAATAGGTGCAAGTTGTATTTTTAGGAAAATGCAAGAGGGGGGGATTTGATGATTTAAATAAATGTTTTATCTAATTTATTTAAAAGAGGAAAAGGGATTAAATTAAATAAATAGGATTTATTCATTTAATTGATTGTGAATTTGGTTTAATGAATGAATTAAAATAAATTGAATAATTTATTTAATTAATAGGAGAATGTTTGAGGATGAATTAATTAAATGTTAATTTAATTAACTGTTGGCTAATGGGTTTTTAGTCAAATAAATAACAAATATTCATTTAATTAAAATGGACAGATTTATGCAACTACACATATTATCAGGTCTTGTTTGTGTCAAATACAGTAAACCTCCCATCATAGACTTGTATCTAGTTGGATTAACAGGTGTTGATTCATCCTTCAAAGATAATTTATCAGTTGTAGTCATAGGTGCACTTACCGGTTTATAGTTTTCCATGCCAAATTTCTTTAGTAATTCCTTCAAGTACTTAGATTGACATAGGAATATACCTTTATCAGTTTGTAAAATCTGCAATCCTAAAAAGAATTTTATCTCTCCAATCATAGACATTTCAAATTCTTGTTGCATTTTGTTAGAAAAGTCTTTACACAATCCATCTTTTCCTCCAAAGATTATATCATAAAAAAAAACTTCAACAACCAAGATATCATCATTAGTCACTTTGTAGTATAGATTGCTGTCAGCATTACCTTTAGTGTATCCAAGCTTTAAAAGATATTTGTCCAATTTGGTATACCAAGCTTTAGGAGCTTGTTTTGGACCATATAAAGCTTTCCTTAACCTAGAAACCATGTCTTTGTTATCTATTAAAGAAAATCCATCAGGTTGTACAATTTAAATTCTTCAAGATCTCCATTTAGAAATGCACATTTAACATCCATTTGATATACTTTATAGTTCTTGTATGCTGCAAAAGCCAATAAAAGTCTGTTTGCATCAATTCTAGCTACAAATGCAAAGGTTTCATTGTAATCAATTCCTTCTTTCTCTGAATATCCCTTACACACTAATCTTACTTTGTTTCTAATTACCTTACCATCTTCATTAATTTTATTTCTGAAAACCCATTTAATTCCAATTACATTTTTGTCTTTAGGCCGGGGAACTAATGACCAAGTGTTATTCCTTTCAATTTGTTCCAATTCATCTTCCATAGCTTTAATCCAATATTTATCTTCACATGCCTCATTAATTGATGTAGGTTCAATTTGAGAAATAAGACATACCTCTTCATTTGCTAATCTTCCTCTAGTCATAACTCCTTGAAATTTGTTTCCAATTATCTGATCTTCAGAATGATTTAATCTTACATACCGGGGTGTTTTTACTTCTTGTTGTTCTTCAGTGAATGTTGAATCCTCACATGATGCTAGTGTAACTGGATCACCATTCTGTACTGGTGTATTCATAGTAGGTTCATTTGTGATTATCTCTATAGCCGGTTCAGAGTCTGTGTACCTTGAATTTCCTCTAAACAACTCATTAATCTTCACATTTGCACTCTCAACAATTTTATGCAATGTCCTGTTAAAACATCTATATGCCTTTCTCTTAGATGAATAACCAAGAATTATTCCTTCATCACTTCTAGGATTAAATTTCCCAATATACTCATCTCTTCTACTATAGCGTTTACTTCCAAATATTCTGAAATATTTAAGAGTAGGAGTATTACCAAACCATAGTTCATGAGAGGTCTTACCAGTTTCACCTCTGATGTGAAATCTGTTGAATGTATAAACTATTGTATTGACCACTTCTCTCCAGTATATATGAGGTAGATTTGCTTCTGATATCATACTTCTGGCTGCATCCAAGATAGTTCTATTTTTCCTTTCCACAACTCCATTCTGCTAGGGTGTTTGAGGTGCTGATAACTATCTTTTGATCCCATTCACTTCACATAATGTGTTAAATTCCTTAGATGTGAATTCACCTCCTTGATCTGATCTCAAACATTTAATTCTTGCTAGTTTCATTTTCTACCATTATCTTGAATAGTTTGAATTTCCCAAATGCTTTAAATTTTTCCTTGAGAGAAGTAACCCAACACATTCTAGAATAGTCATCAATGATTAGCATAAAATACCTATCTCCTTGTATACTTCTAGTTCTTGCTAGACCACATAAATCAATATGAATTAAATCAAGAACATTGTTAGACTTCTCTAGAATACTCTTGAAGGTTTCTCTAACTTGCTTTCCAAATTGACATTCCTTACATACCAGATTGTGAGGTTTAACAATCTTAGGTAAATCTCTTACTTTCTTAGTTGTATTGATTTTCATAATGCAATCAAAATTTACATGACAAAGTCTTTTATGCCATAACCAACTTTCATCAATATGTGCAATCAAACATGCTTTCTCATTGTTATTCAAATGAAAGATGTTACCTCTAGTCTGATTACCGGTGGCAATTTCCAAACTAGTTCTATTTAAGATTTTGCATTTACCATTCTTAAATTGTAATTGAAATCCTTTATCAACTAATTGATCAACACTTCAGAGATTATGCTTCAAACCTTCAACATAGTAAACATTATCAGTATTGTGCTTACCATCAAAAGATAACTTGCCTTTTCCTTTGATGAAACAAGCTTTATCATCTCTAAATCTTACTAGACCTCCATTGTATTCCTAAAAGGTTAAGAATTTACTCTTATCACCAGTCATGTGATGTGAACATCCTGAATCAATAATCCATTCATTCTTATCTTCAACTTTAGCTACCAGGGCCTACTCTACTGGTTGAACAATAGGTGCTGGTTGATCTTCTGTTATAGCAACAAAAGCTCATCCATTGTCTACCCAATCCTCATCAGAATCATCAATAACTCCTTGATAAGCATAATAACAAGATTTGTCTCTATAACTTGTATTTCTGATAATTAGGGTTAGGCTTATATGTTCTTTTAGCTTCTTCTCTTAATCTTGCATGTCTATCAGGACATCTAGAAGCCATATGACCAATCTTATTATAGTTAAAACATTTAAAGGGTGCTTTACCTTCATACTTACTTCCAATTAGACCTTTAGGCATTTTCCTTGCAAATAGTGCTTCAGGTTCTTCAAGTTCTTCATTTTCTCTTATTCTTTCTTCAAGTTCTCTTGCATAAAAGGCTTTCCAATTAGATTTCTTAGATGATAATGATAATGTTGCAGTTGATGATGATGCCTTGAAAGCTAGATCTATCTTAATAGTAGTAACAGAACCAAATTCCTCAAGTTCAAAAGCTGAAAGTTTTCCAACCAAAGTGTCTCTAGATACTGATGCATTAGGCATTGTTCTCAATTCATTTAAAGCAGTAACTTTCATTTTAATGTCGGTGGAAAAACTCTTAAAACTTTAGAAGCAATCTCATCTTCACTTAAGGTTCCTCCACAACATTGTATACCCAAAACTATTTCATTTACTCTTTCCATAAAAGTAGAAATTCTTTCATCTTCTTCTATTTTCAAACTTTCATACTTGACCCGGAAGCATTCAATTTTTTTAATTTTGACTATGGAATCTCATTCATTAAATGTTTCTAGTTTGTCCCAAATAGCTTTAGCAGTAGATCTATCTGATAATCCCATGACTTGTTAATCTGACAATGCGCTCAAAAGTGCTTCTCTTGCTTTAGAATCATTTTCCTCATCTTTAGCTAGGTTAGGTGGATTAGGTTGACCTTGAGTAGGAGCAGTATAGGCATTCTTTGTAACATCCCATATGTCCTTTCCAATGCAATTCAAATATGTCTTGATCCTGATCTTCCATATGCCGTAGTTAGTTCCATCAAGTTTCAGACTGTCCTTCCTGAAATAGTTAGAAGATATTGGATCTCCTCAAGTTGTTAAACTTCTGCAAGAAGAGGACTAGGCTTTGATACCAATTGTTAGGTCCCAGAGACAACTAAGAGGGGAGTGAATCAGTTGTCCAATAAATTCAACCAAAATTAACTTATCCAAAACATAATGCTTAATGCCAGTAAACCAAACTTTATGTCAGTAGATAGTTTTATCAGTTAATTGCAGTACAGGTAAAGATTAATGAATGAAACAGAAAGACAATAACATCCACAACACATAACAAAAATATTTGTACATGGAAACCCTGTAAGGGGAAAAACCATGGTGGGAAGCCTTACCCACAATCAAATGATACTACTGCAGATAGTATGTGTGTACAATATGGATTCTACACATGCAGAAAGACCAGATGCCTAGAGCTCATTGCTCAATCACAAAAAGAGAGTCACACTGACTACAATTGGATGGTTAAATCCAATGATAATGTAATGCATAAAATAGAATCTTCTTATGCTAGATTCAGTACCGGTTTAGTTCTGATTGCCTTCACAAAATCCTTCCTTCAACCTTCAAATGATGTCTATGTGTATAGCTTTGCTTATTTTCATATATACCTTATTACAATTCTTTTTCCAATCCCCTATCAATCTCACAAATGAGATCTTACATTTATACCATAACCTAAGACCAATTGAATAGGTCGGCTCACTAAAAGATATTACAATAAAATCAATTACAAATAAATCATTATGCGATGCATGATGTTGGCTCAATGCATTTACAATAATAATAAATCATCTCCATAACATGTCATGCTGATCTAAAATAGCTATGCTTGCTGGTGTATATCCTGGACCTATTTGCTGGTAACAACAAATATGCAAACTCGGATAAACCAATAACTAGATCACCAAAACCAAGTGATCAAATAATGTCTTCTACATAACCAAGTAGTCTCCAATATAGTCTATCTATGAACCAAATACCACTGTGCATAAATCTCTAACTTGTTGGTGAACATAATCAAATATTTCCAAGTGCTGATAAGTGCTGACAAGTGATGACAGGTGTTGACATCAATGAGAAAACCATATCAACATATCCAAAATACCAACAGTTGGTAATCATGATAATGGATAATTTAAGCCAAAATATATTAAGATATGTATGAATATTAAAGTTTACAACTTGATCTCTAGCTTCTAAGTTTATATAGGTTTCTCTGTCTCTGTCTTTGTCTCTCTCCCCATTTATCTATGTCTCTTCCTCTTTTTCTCTCCCTTTCTCTATCTCCCCCTCCTCTATCTATATCTTGTCCATCTCTTTATCATTTTCTTACCTTTTCTCTATATCTCTCTCTCTCTCTCACTTTATCTCACCACCTATATATCTATCTCCCTAGATACTTGTTCCTATATATCTATCTATCTCTCCTTCTCTATCTCCCTATCTATGTCATCTTTATATCTCCATCTAAATCTTTATCTCTCTATCTATTTTTCCCTCTCTTCTTCTCTCACTCTATCTTCCTCTCTTTGCCACTATCTCTACACATGTCTCCCTTTCTCTCCCTCTCCCTGTTCCTAAACATTTATATTTGGGTAAAAGTACAAACTTGTGTCTCACTTTTATAAAGGAAAAGGCTAACAACAACAGAACAATTCAACTTCAATGACACTAAAGTGACATTTCTATTTGGTATTTGAAGATGATGTAAATTGATGAAATATGTAAAACTGGATGAAGTTTATGCCTATTATTTAAAAAAAAAAATTGGAACAAGAATTGATATGTTTTTTTAATTATTAGTCAATTTTTCAATTTTAAAAAAATACTGCAAATCAAGAGTTTCACTTCCCACCACAAAACTATATGTAAATAATCTTGTTTTTCTCTGATTTTGAAATATGTTTTAGATGACACCCATAGCCAGTGTAGGAAAAAAAAATCTGATTTCGATGTATATTTTCACCATTATAACTATTCAAAGTCGAAGTTTCTTGAAATCAACAGTTTTCGTCTCCCACCAAATTTCCCATATCAAAACTATAGCAATCCCCCAAAAAATTATATATTCTTGAAGAGGACTCTCTCCTCTAGTGTTATACATAATTTTAAATTTTTTTTGATATGATTTACTATTTTTTTTGTTTTTCCGAGTCATAGTCTTCTCAAATGTTAATATACCTAGCTATAGTACTTTATAGGTTTAATATACTAATTCTAATTCAACTCCCTTCTGAACAATCCAATGCTGTAATTATATGTCAATGTTCCTCACTCCGAGCTCTTGAAAAGGGTATTTTAGTTAACAAATTAAAAATAAAAATTGATGGTCTAATTCTTAGCAAAACTTGAAATTTCTGCAAATTGGGGGGGTTTTGCTGAGTAGGCTGCCATATGGGATGCCACATAGGCAGCCTTGGCCAAGTGGGACTTGACCAAGTCAGATAAGTTCCCCAATTGATGGGACCCTCTACGAGCGGCCGCATGGGGAAGCGACTACTCACTTCCCCACCCTTTCCATATGTAGTGTTGTGAATTGTAGACCCTTGCTAGGGTGGTACAATTTCACACTTAAGTTAGCAGCCACCTTAGCATGTCTTGCATCTTGCATTTTTGATTCCCCTTTGAGCATTTAATTAATTAATTAAATTAAATCTAAAGTCATTTTTCATCACTTTACATATTATAAAGTTGGGCCCTTTACCCTAAGTGTGCCCCTTTCCATTTTATTCCTTCAATGAATCATTCAATCATAAACCCTAATTACGTCTTATTTCGACCTTTAAGGCTCGATTTCACATATCAAAACATCTTGAAATCAGCTATAACTTTGGTATGCTCTCTAGTATCATCATATCTAACGGCCCCAAAAATTTGGAGAAAAGTTGGTCAGACTTTGGTAGGAATGCACATGGTCCTCGACTTTGTTCCTGAAATTTCAGGAGTATAATCCTATGATATAAAATTCTTATCCCCAAAATATTGGTGGGGAATTCAAATCCTAGGTCATCCTAAAGATGAAATTAAGATCTAGGATTTCATACTTAAGAGATCTCTTTCTTCATTTGAAGATAGCTTCTTCAAAGAATATAAGAATACATTTTTCGAGCATAAAGAGCCTTCTTTGTAGCGAAAGAATAGATCTTTGAAGTCTTCACAAAAAAATAAAATTTCATTCATCAATCATCATTTCATCAATTGGGGGATTTTGAAGATATAGGAGATTACCGATTGAAGATTGGCTTGTACCTCTCCCTAGGGGTTGGGTATGGTTTCATGTTGTTTTCTTGTCTTTGCATAAGCTTCATTTTGATTCATATTCATGCTTTAGATCACTTTGCATCATGGATTTAGAGCACTTACTTTGTCAATTATAAGAAATTAGGGTTTACTCTTTAGGGTTGCTCTAGATTGTTTTCTCTCATTTTAGGATCTTGCACACATATTTTCAGTACATTATCCACTACTTGTGGAGGTAGAAATTACCAACATAGGGGTTTGACTAAGGCAAAACCGCATATAGCCACCCAAAACCCTATTTTGTAGATTCAAATATAGGTTTAGATCCGAGCGTCGCTAGAAGTTTTAGGCTCGGAGGAGTGCACAGAGACAATTTTTGAGTTTAGATTTCATCAAAAACCCCAAGGACAGAGGCATGTCACCATGGTCCTTCCTAGGATAGGGATGTGGTGCCTTGGTCCCGCCCTCTGTCAGCGGGATTTGGTAGAACAATGTCTTATAGGCTTCAGAACTTACTCTATCAATTGCAGCTCCAAACTAGTCCCATACATTACTGCTCACATTTTAGACATAGGTACGACTCTAATTTTGTCTCCTAGTCTATAATTTTCAGTAGTATATTAGTTGTCCTCTAATCTGAATTTCTAGATTAGGATTTGCTTGCTTACTTGCATCCTAGGTTAGATTGCATTTTTGAATCATTCCTCTCTATCATTTACAACAAAGGAATAGAAAACTTAAAAGGTGATTCTCAACTCTCTCTTCCACACAAGAAGTATCCCGAAGTGTGTCACCTCCCTAGGATCTTTCGTATTCCGTGAGTGTGCATGAGAGTGGGTTTAGGCTTTCCATACCTAGTCTCACTTTTTCTCCTACACATCTTTGGTGAACCTGACACGAATCCAATTGCATTTTAATTACATTGCATTGTTAGATATAGATTTGGTATCTTTTAATTTTTCTTTATAAACATAAAATTCCAAAAAAAAAGAAGAAGTAATTTTCCTTTATTTGCTTGCATTGTGTGTCTAGATTTCATTTCAATTCTCATTTTAGAATGTTAGATTTGTATTTGCAAGATGTTCATGCTTTTGATGATGTATGCATTTTTGTTGATTATGAGTTTAGTAAGGATGAATTAGATGAAGCTCTAGATGAGTTTTTGAACCCTAAGCCTTCTAAACCCTCATTTTTCTAAAGACTAATCAACCTTGTTACTATGCCATTTCATGGTGATGAGAAAGATAAGTTGTATGATTCCTCTAATGGGTGCATTCCTATTAAACCCTTCACTAAATATAATGACATGGTTGACCTTCATAATTCCCTTTATGAGGTCATGTTGCCTTTTGAGTCCAAAGAAAAACATTTCAATCACTATGATCATGCTTTATTGGCTGATGCCCTTGATGACTAAACCTTCAAACAAGAGTAATGCATCTAAAAGGTTAATCAATATGATCAATGTGAATGAACATAGAAAACCTCTTTTTGTAGTCCAAGGTGCTTGTCCTTCTCCAACTTCACCTCTTCCTAATCAACCTCTTGTCATGGTTCAAGCTAGATATATTCATGATTCCTTTAGTACTCCAAACAAACCCATCATTACGGTTCAAGGAAGGAATCCAACTAAGAGTCCTAATAGATACAGTAAACAACTAACTAAGGAGAGTTATAATGTAGTTGCCCATGCCTATAATATGAGAAACAATAGGCAACCTAATCCTCCTTTGGTTATTCCAACTTCTCTTCCTAATCCTCAACCCATTCTTCCTCAAACGCCTCACATTTCACAACCTCTTGGTAAGGACTATGACCTAGTTGTACAACTTAAAGCTACTCCTACCTTTCATTCACAACATGCAAGTTGTCCCCTTTATATTGCATAGGTAAATTAAATTCATTTACAACAATAAAACATATACCTTTCTAGGTGACACAAGTCTCCAGGCTTGTCTACAAACATCAAGTTCTAAATCCTCTTTGATTGGTTCTTCCCCAATTGTCTTAGATAATTCCTCTAAAGATTCTACTCCTACTAATGTGACCACCTCATCAAACTTATCTTCTACATCCGAATCGATTCCCAATACTTCCTCAAGTGAACCTAAAGTTCTTGAGAGAGAATCTTCTCAGCTTGATTCTACTACTGAGAATACCTTTTCTCTTGAGAAGGTTTTGGTAGAAGATGATTGGGGATCCCTTGATTTTAATCTTGCTTTCATAGAGGAATACATAATTCACCCTAGAGAACCTAAGGTACAATCTTCTTTATCTGGGCCATTGAGTAATAACTTTGTGGCGGCTTCCCAAACTTCGTCTCCTTTTTTTGACTTGGAGGACTTTGACCATTCACTTTATGAAAATCCTTCTTCATCTGCAGAAATGGCTAATATTTATGGTACTATTTTTTACATCCTAGGTAGATGCAGATATAATGGTAATGGGTGTGATGCTCAAGAACAGGGGATCAAGATTCCCTTGGAAAACAACTTCCGCGATATGACATTTGGGATTGGTTATGATCCTTTTAAGTGTACTAAAACCTATAAGAGAGCATTTATGAGTGTTAATGTCATTTCTACTTCTCTTTCGCTAAAATATCCATAGTATATTGACTGTGACTCTTCTAGTGTCCTAGATTTGGATGTTTTTCCTAATGATGATTACTTAGCTGAATTCTTAGGAGCTTATGACAACTTTCCTCGTTATCACCATAATTGTGGATTTTGCTATTGTCTAAATGTAGAAGATTACTTTGAGAAAGAAAGAAATAATGATGAGATAGTTAAAGAGTTTCCTTAGTTAAAAGATGCTCCACAACAAAGCAATCTCCTAATAAGTGACACTATTGGTATCAGGATAGATCCTTATTTTGAAGATAAAATAATTAAGATAGGGAGATGTCTTGACGAAGAAGAGAAAAAACAATATTCTAGATTATTACTTAAATTTCCTCAAATATTTGCTTGGATATACTCTGATATGCCTGACATAGATCCTAAGATTGTCACTCATAACATTGTCCTAATTCCTGATGCTAAACCTGTGAAGCAAAATACTGAAAAAATTCACCCTAAAGTGGCATTACTTGTTAAAGTTGAGATTGAAAAATTGTTGGATGCTAGATTCATCCATCCCATCAATTATTCTCCATGAATTTCAAACATTGTGGCTATGGCTAAGCTTGATAATTAAATTAGGATGTGTACAAACTTTCATGATCTAAACAAAGCCTCTTTAAAAGATGGTTTTCCTCTCCCGAATATCGATATGATAGTGGATTCCGTAGCAGGTCATGTACTATTATCCTTCATAGATGGTTTCTCAAGATATAATGAAATCTTCATTAATCCTCAAGGTCAATACAAAAAAGATTTCACCACCCCTTGGGGCACGTTTTGTTGTGTTATGATGCCTTTTGGACTAAAAAATGAAAACACAACCTATCAACGTGCTAAATCCGTTCTTTGTATAGATCATGTTAAGATCCTTCGCCAAATATTTTAGAGAATTCGTAAGTAGAACATGTGCTTGAATCCCCAAAAGTGTGTGTTTGGTGTGGATAGTGGAAAAATATTAGGCTTCATAGTTTCAAATCATGGCATTGAGGTGGATACAAAGAAAATAGATACTATTGTTGACATACCCCCTCCTAAGAATGTCTCCCAACTAAAGAGTTTGCAGGAAAAAATCCAAGCTATTTGTAGGTTTGTTTCATAACTTGCAGATCGTACCTTTCCTTTTACTCAATTTCTTAAAAAGAATACCATCTTCCAATGGAATGAGGATTGTTGTCAAGCATTTGATGACGTAAAAGCCTATTTGACCAATCCTCCTATTCTTTGACCTGGTGACCCTACTAAGCCTTTCCTGTTATACACAACTGCTTCCCTTCATGCTCTTACAACTTTATTGGCACAACATGATAAGGATGGCACATAATGTCTAGTTTATTATATATGCCACACTCTACTTGATTATGAAGTCTGATATTCTGTGATAGAAAGGCAGTGCATTACTTTGGTCTTTGCAACCCAAAAGTTAAGGCAATACCTTTTGAATACTGAGGTCCATGTTATCATTACATTTGATCCCCTCAAGCATCTTTTCTCTAAAACTGACCTCTCCGAACGCTTAGTTAAGTGGGTTATGATGCTAACCGAGTTTGACCTTAAGTTTGTCTCACAGAAGGCAATAAAGGATCAAGTGTTGACTGTCCACTTAGTTGAGGCTCCTTCACCCTTCTCCTTACCTAATCCAGAGTACTTTCCTAATGAATACATTTTCTCGATTGAGATTGATGAGACTTGGGAATTTTACTTTGATGGCTCTAGATGTCATACAGGATCGGGGACATGGGTTGTCTTAATTTCTCCTAAAAAGAAGCCTATCCCTTTATCACATCGTCTCAATTTCTTATGTATGAACAATATTGCTGAATATGAGGCTCTTATAGCTGGAATTAAAGAAACCTTAGCATTAAATATAAAACATCTGCATATCTATGGAGATTCTCAACTAATCATAACTATAAGACAAGTGACAGGAGTTTATCAAGCTAAGCAAGACAAATTATCACAATATAGAGATCTAGCTATATCCTTGTTACAAAAATTTGATTCTTATACCATGGAGCCTGTTCCTCAAAAAGATAATCGACATGCTGATGCAATGGAATGTGTAGCCTCTCTTGTATCTTTAGAGGATCCCTTGGTAGATCTTAAATTCACTATTCACAACCTCACTACCTTGACTATTGTTGATAATCCTAGTGATGTGGCATATTGTTGCATTATAGATTCTGACGAATGGTACTTGCATATGATGAGATATCTGAGTGATGGTACCTTTCCTGACTCTTCGAACAAGAATACTAGGGCTAGGATTCATAAGTTGGTTTCTAGATACATTATCCTTTCTAAAGTTATTTATAAGAGGGGTTATAATGGTCTTCTCCTCTGTTGTCTCAATAAAGCCAAAATACCTATTTCCCTTGAGGAAGAACATTCAGTTCTTGTGGGGGGCATTTTGGGGGTAGATCCTTAGTTCAAAGGTTGCTTCGAATGGGATATTATTGGCAGACCATGGAAAAGGATTCATTTGCATTTGTTAAGAAATATCATCAATGTCAACAACATAGCAATTTGATCGATGCCCCTACCCAAGAACTTCGATCTCAAGTATAATCTTGGCCCTTTTTTACATAGGGTTTGGATCTTGTTGGTAAAATATCCCCTCCTTCATCTCAAGGACATACCTTCATCATAACTGCAATTGATTACTTTACGAAGTGGGTGGAAGTTGTTCCCCTTCAATCCACTACCGCTGAAGTAATTTATCAATTCATTTTTGAATACATTATTTCTCGATTTGGAATACCTTCCACCCTAGTTTCAGATAATAGAAGATCATTTAAAAATAAGGACATGAAGAAGTTTCTCGAGAAATATCATATTCAACATAAATTTTCTACACCTTATTACCCTCAATCAAATGGTCAAGTTGAGTCTTCAAATAGGATAATTGAATAGATTATTCAAAAGATGATGAACAAGCATGGTAAGGATTGGCATACTCAATTAACCTACGCTCTTTGGGTCTATCAGATAAGTGTACATGTTGCTACGGATTGTACTCCTTATAATCTTGTTTATGGTGTTGATGCCATTATGCCTTTGGAGTTAGAAATTATTTCTTTGAGAGTTTCTCTTAGGGGTATAATGGATGATGATTCTTATAGAGAACAAAGACTTCAACAACTTGAAATGCTTGATGAATGGTGTATAAACGCCCTTGAGAATATTCAAGCATATCATAAAAATTTGCAAAGGAGCTACAATAATAAAGTTATTCAATGTTCCTTCTTGTTAGGTGATTTAGTGCTTTATGAGAATCAGCATAACATGAATGCTTTACCTAGGGGGAAAGGAAAATCCAATCCTAATTGGCTTGGACCATACATCATTGTTGAGGTCTATGGATCAGGTGCTTACAGGATACCAAATGTGGAAGGTACACCTCTCAAGGAACCTATAAATTCTATGCACCTTCATAGATACTATGCATAGCCTCTATCTATTTTCTTCTCTCCCTCTTTCTCTATTTCTAGTTTATCTTCTCTCTCTTTGTACCTTTTCTTTCTTCAAAATTGGATAATGTGTTAGCATATCTTCATTAAAGTATGTGGGATTAAATGATGTTATATTGTTTAGTCTACATTACTTCATTCTTGACAAGAATGTTTCTTTACTCTGTTGTTTGTCTTGGATTCATTTATGTAAATTGTAATAGATTTACATTTTATATGTGCTAACATGTTATACAATTTCTTATGTGTTAAGTAGGATTATATCATGTTGTGTTTAATTAGAGTTAATTAAATCACATTAGTCATATAGTTCTTAAGCTTAACCCTTTTCAATTCTACATCAACAAAGTAGCATTTAATTAAATACTTAGTTATTTAATTAAATCACACATGTATCAATTTAATCATGAAGCATTGAGAAATCAATTACATGGAAATTAAATTAGACATACATGTTCACCACCAAATGTGTTACTTTTGATCTAAAGAAATGCATACATTGTTTAAGTATTAAAATAACATGTTTGATTAGCATAAATCAATGCATATACATCAACAAAAATGTCTCATGACATAATAAGGTCATCTCCTATCCCTAGGACTAGTAGCTAGAGGATGGTGACTAGATGTCCACTACTGATCTGGCCATGGAGGTGGGCCCATGGGTGTGTATCATGATATGGACTGTGAGTCACTCCATGAGGAGCTCCTGTGATCCCTCTCCATCATAATCCCATGATATGTGGCTGCCTCTGTCTGCGACGCTGCTAGATCATGCTCTGTCCACTGTAATCTCTCTCGGAAGACCTCCATCTCCATCTGAAGGGGGGTGAATAGATCTTCATGGTGTCCTACACTCCTTTCTAATCTGTGTGCTATCTGCAAGGAACTAGGAATGTGTGCGGTCATGATGAGGTCTGTCACTATGTTTTGAATGAGAAAGTGCCACTCCTGGATAATAGTTGCATGGAAAAGGAAGAGATTTTCATTTGTAACATTTTATATCATCAAATCTAAAATAACAAGATACATAAATTAAACACCTTACCTCGATTTTCCTCTCACTAGTAGGGATTGTGGACAGACACTACCTGAGACTGGGACCCACTAGGCTCTTTGTACTCGTACTATCTCTGTATAGTGGGCATGGGCCGATGGGGTCTAGAATCAAGACGCCTAATAGGGTTCTTCTTTGTCTTCAATGGGATGCTTGGTGGATCTAGTTCTATGGTGTCATCCCTGGAGTGACCAGGAACTGCATCTGATTCATCTTCCTCCTCGTCCTCCTCATCCTCATCCTCGTCCTCATCCTCATCCTCATCCTCGTCCTCCTCATTGTCTGCATCCTGATCTCCCTCTCCAGTACCAGGATCATCTCCGTCTCCACCTACCTCCTGCTCTCCTACATCATTAGCCTAATCATTTGAGTCCTCCTCAGATGTATCAGGTCCTCCTCCATTGCTCGTCTGTCTCCATGGTCTGAGGTTCCCTCCAGGGAAGTATGCTAGGAAAATGGCTCCAGGATATGTCCTCCCCCACCATGTTATGAACTTTCGGTATGCGCCCACATCATCTATGTAGTCTATCGCAACATCTCAATTTGAGCCGTCTGAATCCATGATGTGGATCTCATCACTAGTGGGCCTAGGAATGGCTCCAGGCCTCGACATCACGTGAGAATGATGGATGTACATACACACATCAGTAGGAACACATTTCTCGAACCCAAACTATCGCCGGACTCAGTCTTGTTGTCCTCAATTTCAGCATGGCCAAAATCATGAGGCAACCCTACGAAACTGGTCCATTTCGTACCTTATGGTCTTCGGGAGAGCTTAATGTACTTCATCAGGTAGCTCATTTAGCTCTTAGCTTTTCACTTTTTAGTGTTTTCCTTGTTTTTCTTTAGTTTACACTTTTACTTGCAGTTCAAACTTTAAAGTCTGAACTGCAAGGTCTTTTCTTTGTTTTTTTAACTGCACACCAAACTTTAAAGTCTGATGTGCATTTGCTTGGTCTCTACCTATAGTTTGGACTTTAAAGTCTAACCTGCAGGTGGTCTTTGCCTGCAGTTCGGGTCCGAACTGCAGACTGCTTGTTTGGATAATGCATGTCGGACTTTAAAGTCTGACATGCAAGAGTTTATAGCCTGCATGTCGGACTTTAAAGTCTGACATGCATTGCGAGTTGGCATTTATTTCGTATTTATTGTTAATTAGGGTTTTCATATTTAAGCACCTTTTTGGTTTTTTTTAAGTTAATTCTTGCATTTTTATTCTTCATTTTGGTTTGTCTTCTTCTCTGCGTGTTCCCCTCTGCCTTTGCTCACCGTGATTTGGATTTTCCTCGCCGTAGCTTAGATCATTGCTCCATTGTCATATTTTTTCGTCATCGGTGAAGTAGAAGAGGTAGGGTTTGCGTTTTTGTTGTCTTTCTTTTTGTTATTGTTTTTTTAATTTTTTGGGTCTTGTTTTGAGAGGCAATCAGACATTGAAATCTGATTGTCTCCCTTGTTTCAAAGGACAATCAGACTTCAAAACCTGATTTCCCTCCGAAGTCCCCCTTCTCCAGCTGCATGCTGGAATTTAAAATCCGGTGTGCAACTGGATTGAAGGATCTCCATATATCGGATTTTAAAGTCCAATATACGGGATCATATCCTTCACATATCGGACTTTAAAATCCGATATGCAAAGAGGAGTAGGTTGACATGTCAGGTTTTAAAACTTGACATGTCAACCAATTGTTTTTCCTTTTGTAAAGCACATCGGACTTTAAAGTCTGATGTGCCTTTAATCTTTCCCAGGTTGCACATTAGACTTTAAAGTCTGATGTGCTTGTTTTAAATTTTACCCCCAACACATCGGACTTTAAAGTCTTATGTGTTATTGACTTCCCTAGATTGACACATCAGACTTTAAAGTCCGATGTGTTGATGACCCATCTCGGATTTGCACATCGAACTTTAAAGTCCGATGTACATTTTTTGTTTTCGAAAGAGGAGGTCAAACTTTTTTCCCCGACCTGCTGTTTTTAGCAATTTTACTCCCAAGCCTGTTTTGAGTCCCGTTTTTTGATCCGTTTGAGAAAATTGATTTTGATAAAGATGAATAGCTAATCATCAGTGTTGAATGCAGTCATCATGAATGTCAAATCTTCCTCACAAAAAGCCCGAGTCTTCTTCAGGTTAGTTGGAATCTTCGCCAAGTAAAGCATCATCAAGAAAGATGAAATACAAGTATGACAAGTACTTGAATCTATATCTATAGAGTTCAGTAGACTCAAATAACAAGGAAATCAGAGACATTGAAATTGGTCATGTAGATATGCAAGAATTTGTTGACCGGGTTCAGAAGGCACCTACTCATCTAACCAGTTTAATCAAATATGAGCTACATAAGTATGCATCTTTCCCTATTGCAGCTCATGATCCTAAATTTGTACTAGAAATAGCTGAGCACTTTGAGCCAAACACAAGGCAAGTAAAATATGAAGATCAAAATGTCATCATGACCCTAGACAATGTATTCTTCAATAGTGTCTTCAAAGGTTCATCAGTTGAAGAAGTAGCTGATATTTCTCAAGAGAGTGCTCAAGAGTACTATGAGAAACATGAGGATAAATGCAAAAAGGTGATCAATACTATTTATCTCTCTGCTGCAAGGAATTCCCTCACCTGACGATGCCCTATGGCCTTCCATAGAAGCGATTTTCATGATGCACTTTGTGCTCAATTGAAGGAGGCCACAATAATCGATTGGGGAGAGCAGATCAATGATGCACTTTGTGCTCAATTGAAGGAGGTCAAGGTGACACTGAAGTTTTACATGACCTCATACCCGGTCTACGTAGCTGCTTCAATGAGGCAATATCCAAGCTTGTTTACCAAGGGTGACAGGAGAGTGGTGCCCGTCTGGGAGTATAATGATCAACTTACCATCAAGAATCAAGGTAACCACTATAGGGGAATTAATGGTGCTTTCTTTGCTGTGTGGAAATGTATGTTTGATAAGGGCCTTCAAAAGAAGAGATTGTCAGAGGCCGCCTACAACAGGGTATCTCATTATGGTTGTGTTTTTCTTCAATTTCCTATATTCACCTACCTCTGAATCGGATGTCTTTCGGGACAGCCCTTTATTCTACCAAGGTTCCCTTCAGACAAGATCATTCTTATGAAGTTGTGCAGGCAATTGATTAGTGTGCATGAGAAACAATCACAAACACATAAGATTGGGCTGAAATTTCTAGAATCAATCAGTAGGTACTCAGTACTAACCAATCCTAAAGCCAAGAACATGGAAGAAGAAATGCAATGGAATACCATGCAAAGATTCAAGGCACAAAACAATTTTGACTTTCGTGGCATAAAGAGAAAACTCAAGAGGATTTATACTCATGTCTATAGGTTTGAGGATGTTTGGGCAGATTGTCAAAATGAGGAGGATATAAGAAGGATGGATTTCAGCCATCTTACTTTGGAACAAATTGAAAATTTGGATTTAGCTAAGATCCCAATGACCATGGAAGACACAGATGACATAGTGGACCCTGTTTATTATGAGAAGAAGATTGCTGACTCCCCACTTTAACTTTTGCAATGGTCAAAGAAAGAAAGCAAATCTATTACTTAGAGGATTTCTCCTATCATAGCAAACACTAATGCTTGGTTGCTAAAAAAGAATCTCAGGATGAAACAACTCCCTGCTAGTTTAGGAGATGATGACAATAGTGATGGCCCTTTAGGAAAGACAACTATAGCTGAAACAAGAACAAAGAGCAAGGCAGACCCACAAGCACCATCCTCAGCTCCTGTGGTGCCATCAAAAGGTAAAGGACCCAAGATCAAATTTATAGTTAAAGGGTCAAAGAAGGGTGAATCATCATCCACATCATAGGAAGTAGTAGAGAAAGAGCCAAAACAACTGCCTACCATTGAAGTCGGAAAAGGAAAAGAGATTGAAGAAGGTGAAATTCCTCAACAAGAGGAAATACATGCAGAATAATTATCACACACAACTGAAGTTGATGCCCCAATTACCTCACAAGTAATCGTCCACTCTATTGAATTTGACTCAAACTTTGACCAAGAGGATGAGAATTTTTGAGAAGATGGAGAGCTGAGTATGGGCATGACACAATTAGAGACTGTTGGTCATTTTTTCACAATAACCAACTTCTCTAATTTAGATGATATCCCTTCATCTACTTTTGAATCCACAATGATGGATTTTAATGAAACATTGGAAGATGCACTTGCAGAATAGGTTTCAATAGACTTACCCATCACTACCACAACCACCATAGCAATTCCTTCATTGGTAAGTGTTGAAGTTACATTCACGACACCCTCAAATCTCCCATTTGTAATTGAAGAGGTAGCAGCAACAAATGCCTCGCTAGATACCTCAATATCAACACCATCAGTAACACTCACAACTGCTCCAAGCTCCAGTCAACCTACTCCCAAAGCTTCAACTCAAAATCAACAAGGAGCTACTACTCCATCAGCCAATCCAGAGCTACCCCCTTGGATGGAAGTAGTGGCCCCTAAAAGGAAAAAAAAAGGTGATCTCTCCAGACGAGTTTGACTTTGAACTTTTGGTTCCTCCAAAGCCTAAGGGAACAAAGAAGCCAAAGATAGTACCTTGGGTGGTAGTAGACCTGACTTCTAAGAGAAAATATGCTGAAGTTATGGTGCCATCGTCAGACAAGGACAAATGTAACATAAGATCTAATGATTATACTATGCAGGTCGTAGAGCTCGAGGTGGAAACACATGAGAGTGTGAAATTGGATTCACAGACAACCTTTAATTCCTTGTTGATAAGATTGGATCAGGAGAGGGATGAGAAAAATATCTCGAAGCAAAAGTGTGAACAACTGACCAACGTTCTTCTAAAGGTAACACAATCTCCTTAAGAGGTTGAACCCATAGGATCCTTAATAGATACCAAAGCCCTCAAGAAGATTGAATGGGTGGGAGCTAAAGGCCGAGTGATGGATGAGTGGATCTCATGACTAAGGTGAGAAGGCTCTCATCTTCTAAGCTCAACAGTGGGACTATTGTTAGATTATGAAGTGATCCAGAGTCAAATGCAAGGACTCAAAACCTCTTTATCACAAGAGATTGAGGAAGTTGTGAAAAGTAATACCTTGTGGAGAAAAATGGAGGACTTTAAGATAGATGTCCTGGTTGAGAATAAGGTAATTCCCACAAGGGAAAAGTACATCCAGATCTTATCTTTATTATCTCATAAGAAAGAGACAATGAAGTTAATGATTGCGGAGCTGGACTGCGAGAAAAAAGAAGGTGATGACAAGGTTGACCTCATTTTTGCCAAAGTTGGTGATCTCCCTTGCTATTTATATGATGGAGATCAAAATGTCGCACTGCTAAAGTTGTCACACAAGAATTCCTTTCCTTGATGGATCAATGCGTGGGACAAGATTTCTCACTTGATACATTTGATAAACTATTAGAAATCTAGGTCAGTTTTGAAGTCCTTGCATCCATGCTGAAGGATGTTAAAAAGAAACCGATGAAGATTCAAGATGCAATTTCCCACATCCAAGTCATCACAAGTTCTACCTTGATGCCGAATGAAGCAGAGATGAAAGCCATCCTTGCTAAATTCAAAGATTTCCAGAAATCCAATGAAGAAGAAATCAAGAATGAAGTACCCCCTTTTGGCACTTTTTCTTCATGCAGTTGCACCAATATATGTTGTCAATTTTTGTGCAGCTGCATGTTTTCTTTATGTAGTAGTTGTAGTAAAATGAGACTGTGCAATTTAATAAGTCAACTGTGCCCACCTTTTTCTTAACTTCTTTTCCTATATAAGGAGGACCTCTTTTGTAAATATTTAATCTTTTTCATGCTTAGCAAAACTCTGCATATTTTTTATCCCAACTAAGACTTTGGGCTTTTTGTGGTGAAAATCCTATCAAATGAATAAAGAAAACAATTTTGTTGATCACAAACTTTGTGTTGTATCAAGAAAATTGTTTATATAATTTAATGTTCCTATGTCCATTGAATATATATTATCTTTGCTTCTTTGATCTTTAAGATATTGCTACGTGGTTAGAGAACTCTCAAATCTTGCAAAGTAGACTTTGTGCTCTTAGCATACTTGAGAAATCTACTGATAAATTAAGTAACTTGTGGTAAGCTTTGTATTGCTGTGGTTATTTGTAGTTTAATGGATTAGAAATCTATACTTGAAGACTTTGAGCTTTAAACTAAGTTTCTAATTGTTTAATTTGTAACGATCAGTGTGAATTAGTGTTACTTTAAAGGAGACTTTGTGCTTCTTAATAGTAACTCTTGGTGTAGTTTATTAGATTAATAGTTCTTTTCTTTAAGTATCTAAAGAGGTAGAGAAATTGTAACTAGGTGAAGGGAGAATACATAAACTCTGAAAAAGAGAGTTATATGCCCAACACCAACCCACAAATTTAATTTCTTATTAATTAGAGGAGAAATTTTATAGGGAACCTCCCCTTGATGAGAGGAGAGATTAATTTCTCAACATAGCATTGTGTGAATTATATATTTTGTCATTAGTACGCTGGTGACAAAATATTCACCCAACAAGTCTAAGTGGAAGGGGATGACTATGTGGCTATATCGTCCCTCTAGTAGATGGTTCATCTACATGTAGAACATCTATCTGTGTATCCCTATCCACATGTACATCTTAAGGTAGGGTCTCCATATGACTCTGCCTATTGTCAATCTATCTAAGCTCAATCTCCAATGCAGGAGATTGCCATATCTCCACTCATGAGTAAGTGGATAAGAAAATACCCAAGGCTACTCCAGGACTAAGTCTATAGGGACTCCAGCAGGCCTAGTACAAGTATTGTGCTAAAAATCTACACCTGTAGTAGTGTACATGTCATCAGGCTGCACCCCTATTCAAATACATACTCCCCAAGGTCATGATAGAGATGTTCAAGCATGTTCAGACTCCAAGAGTATACTCTCTTGTGTCTCTCCATTGCTAGGATAGTGTACATAAGGCCTCTATGCATGTGTGTGCCACACCCATTAGGGAAAATGGCCAATGCAATGGTAGCTATCATTAGTTACCTCAGTAATGGAACCTCATTGGTTGGGTGTAGGAGCCAGCTGACCATGATACAATCTCTCATCTCACTGAGAATCACTCTCCCCCCAACGTATACCTACTCTCTCCTATAATTCTTCTCAGTACAGTCAGATCGATATCTCATAGTCTCCCCCCTAATGGGAAGGTGCAAGATGCGGTATAAATCCTTGAGAGTGACCATCATCTCCCCTATAGGCAATAGGAACGTCAAGGTATCTGCATTCCACCTCTTCGTCAATGCCATAAGCATCACATAATGGAATTTGATGGTCGATAGTGTTATTGCATACCACAAGCCCACCATGCACAACAAATCCCTCTCCCTTAGTGTCTGGAAGGTGAGCCCGATAGTATGCTTATAGATGTATGGCAGTGTCTACAAAAGTGAAACATTCTATCATCAATAATCGATCATCATCATCATTTTATCAAAACATTCATTCTATCTATTTCAACATTCAATCGCTTGATCCCGTGTTGCCATTGGTCGCCCCATATAGGGACCAGGGTGACCTGAGTGGACTAGGGTGCCCTATTGGGACCAGGGCACCCTACTAGGACCAGGGTGCTGAGGTGGGACTAGGGCGCCCTAGGGGGACTAGGGTGCTATAGGACCCTTAGGTGCCTAAACAAGGGGCACAGAGCCAGTTTCAGCGATGACATCATAATCTTAAAATTAGTAGAAGCATGAAAAAAAGTCAAAGGGAGTCAATGGAAGGTCAACTCACCTCGTCAAGTGGTCATCTGACAAGTATAGACTGACATAAGAGCTCCATTTGCGTAGGTCGCTCAGGTCGACATCAAGGCATGGTGGATAATAGGTGGGCTCCTCTACAGTGAATAGTGCCAAAAAGTTAAAAAGTGACAAATGAAGGTGTCACTTTCATATTTATGAGTTATGCACTTTTTCATTTTATGATTTTAAGTTAAAAACCCTAATTTCTGCACTTTTCCTTTAATCTCTCATATCTTGAGCTAGGGAGCTTCGATTCTCACATTTTTGGTGGCATTTGAATTGTGAGTTTGCCCTCTCACTCCATATTAGTTCCATAATGTGCTTGGATGAACAATCAAGCCTTGTTGTGAACTTTCTTTATCAAAACATTTATCACAATTTGTTGTGGTAAACATGATACCCTGTTTTACCTCACTAATTAGCAAGCTGAAATAGGGGTCATATAGCTACCCACGAATTTAACCACCTTCCTTAGTAAGAATTAGGTGATTTTGTGATCTAACATGTGTTTTGTAGGGTGCAGTTCCTAATTGTGTACTACAGATGCCACTAGGGGCTTTGTCCGACAACTTATGGATATATCCTTTTTCAAATGATGTTTAATTTTCTATACTTTAGCTTGCATATGCACGTAGTGTCATATGACCGCTAAAGTGGGGGCTAAATGTAGTGTCATAAATTGTACACCCTTCCTAGGGTGGTACAATTTCACACTTAGGTTAGCACCCACCTTAGTGTGTCTTGCATCTTGCATTTCTGATTCCCCTTTGAGCATTTATTAATTAATTTAATTAAATTTAAAGTCATGTTTCATCACTTTACATATTATAAAGTTGGGCCATTTACCCTAAGCATTCCCCTTTCCATTTTATTCCTCTAATAAATCATTCAATCATAAACCCTAATTATGTCATATTTTGACCTTTAAGGCCCAGTTTCGCATATCAAAACATCTCAAAATCAGCCGTAACTTTGGGATGCACTCTAATATCATCATATCTAATGACCCCAAAAAATTGGAGAAAAGTTACTCAGACCGTGGCGGGAATGCACATGGTCCTTGACTT
The DNA here is from genome assembly GCF_030272615.1 of Cryptomeria japonica. Taxonomy (NCBI): domain Eukaryota; kingdom Viridiplantae; phylum Streptophyta; class Pinopsida; order Cupressales; family Cupressaceae; genus Cryptomeria; species Cryptomeria japonica. The sequence continues at coordinate 615,105,807 of NC_081406.1, read as the reverse complement.
TTTTCTTGAAATTTGAGGAGCATAATCCTATGATATAAAACGCTTAACCCCAAAAGATTGGTGGGGAATTCAAATCCCAGGTCAGCCCAAAGACAAAATTAAGATCTAGGTTCTTCATACTTAAGAGCTCTCTTTCTTCATTTGAAGAGAGCTTCTTTGAAGAATCTAAGAAAAGGTTTTTTTAGCATAGAGAGCCTTCTTTGCAGCAAAAGAGTAGATCTTTGAAGTCTTTAACAAACATTAAAAATTCATTCATCAATCATCATTTCATCAATTGGGGGCTTTTGAAGATATAGGAGAACAAGAGGAGATTACCGACTGAAGATTGGCTTGTACCTCTCCCTTGGGGTTGGGTATGGTTTCATATTGTTTTCATGGCTTTTTATAAGCTTCAGTTTGATTCATATTCATGCTTTAGCTCACTTTTCATCATGGATTTAGAGCACTTACTTTGTCAATTATAAGCAATTAGGGTTTACTCTTTAGGGTTTCTCTAGATTGTTTGCTCTCATTTTAGGATCTTTCACACACACACCAGGTTCTTGCACACACATTTTCAGTACATTATTGACTATTTGTGGAGGTGGAAATCATCAACACAAGGGTTTGACTAAGCCAAAACCCCATATAGCCACCCAAAACCCTATTTTGTAGATTCGGATACAGGTTTGGATCCGAGCGTCATTGGAAGTTTCAGGACAGGAGGAGTGCATAAAGACAATTATTGAGTGTAGATTTCACCAGAAACCCCAAGGACAGGGGCTTCAAAAATTAATCTGTCAGTTGTAGCTCCAGACTTGTAGAATCAGGATAGTGGCGTGGCACCCTGGTCCTAGACATTTCTACTCCTAGTTTGTACTTTTCAATAGTATATCAGTTGTCCTTTAATCTGCATTTCAAGATTAGGGTTTTCTTGCTTACTTGCATCCTAGGTTAGATTGCATTTTTGAATCATTCCTCTCTATCATTTACAACAAAGGAATAAAAAACCTAAGAGGTGATCTTCAACTCTCTCTTCCACAAAAGAAGTAGCCCAAAGTGTGTCACCTCCCTAGGCTCTTTCATATTTCGTGAGTGTGTATGAGAGTGGAATTAGGGTTTCCATACCTAGTCTCAGTTTTCCCCCTACACACCCTCTTATATTAATGAGGTGATTTTTTATATTTTTTAAAACAAAAAACAAAAAACAATTCATGAAATCTTCAATTTTTTTTCTAGGAAGTTGAGTTTTTTCAAAGAGGCGATTTTTTCGAAGGAGGTGATTTTTTCCAAAGAAGTTGATTTTTTTCTTAAGGAGTATTCACTTGTGATTTTAGGAAAGAACATTTCAATACTTTGTGTAATGGAGAATAAAAGAAACAGAGCAAAAAAATATGATCGTATAAGGGATGATTCAATTAAAGGTCATATAAAACGTAATCAAGAGTAACCTGTTGATGTTGGATAAGATCTTGTTGATGTTGAAGATGATGCAACAGAAGTAGCTGAAGAAATTAGTACTAGTCAAGGTACAAATTTTTATTCTCTCTTGAGAAATTTGATGGAGATGAATGAGGATTCGCTTTTTAGTCAAATTTCATCTGAACACATGGTACCTGATCGCATAATTAAATTGCATTGCAAAAACACGTGGGAGGAATATTTTGAAAAACAATCTATGTTCAGGAGAGTACTATTATTTGTAAAATTATTCAGGAAAAGAGAAATGACTCCTGTTTTGTATTTGTTGGGTGTTGATAATAGGAAAAGCTTAGGAGGTCAAGTAAAAGAAACAATAGTTGAAAATTTGCAAGATGCATTGAACCTTATTAATACCACAAGTTGAGGAGTTGATTCAAGTGTTGCACGTAGACATTGATGACTACGATTTCTAGTAAGAGTTTGTCACATAAAAGACAAGTTACTGCAATTTCTGAATTAATGCATATATCTAGAAAATCTGTTCAAAGATATATTAGGAGGAGAAATATGTTAGATGAAAACATTGAAATGAATTGGGTAAATATTTTTAGACTTCCTCGAAAAGAATTTTTTTTTAAAGATGTAAGAAGACTAGTCATTGAATATTGGACCAACCACTCCCGTGTTCCTTCCAATAGCAGGGACATTATATAGATGAAATATGAAGAGACCGATATGAAGATTGCACATCCTAAACATTTTGTAGATACAACACAAAGTGAACTATTTGAAGCATTCAAGGAAGAATTTTTAGATGTGAAAATATGTCAAAGAATGTTTGAGAGGTTGCACCCTTTCTTTGTACACATAAATAAGGTACGTGAAACTTGTTGTTGTCAAAATCATGTTGAGTTTCATCTATACTCGGAGTTATATAAAAAAGCTATGTTAGTACTTAATCCAGATTTGGACATCCCTGGAAGTACGACACAATTTGTGAAATCAATTTTATGTGATAAATCAAAAGATATAGATGACTTCAATGTATAGTGTATAAAAAGTACATGCATTGATTGTGGAGATTTGTAAAAAATTCCATTACAAATTGTGAATATTGATGTTTCATTGCCAGTTTTGTGGAAGAGATTTCAATATGAGACATATCAAACTAAGACAAGAGATGAATCCAAAAAAATTGCATTGAAGGAGAGTGAATTGCCCTACCTTTAATTTATGAACAAATTTTGTGTTATAATTTATCCACATATCCAACATTGTCATGGTGCATGATGGCAAGCTAAACAATTTCATGACTCCAAAAATTGTTTTCCACCTGGTTGTATTTTTTCAATCGCAGATGAAAGCTCAATGTTATCGCAGAGAACTATACATTTGCCCCTCAATCGCAGATTCAAGCTTAATATTATCATTCTGATTAAGTTGCAATATTTGTGCAAGTGACCTATAGACACTCACAATTTGATGTGGATGGGGTAGAAAACTGTGCTGATCAAAATGGATGTATTATTATCAAGGAGGTTCATTTCTATATCAGCAATGATAAGGTTCGTGATAGGAGCTATGTAGCTCATTGTTTTGCAATGTTTTTTGAAGATCTTCCAAATCACGTGATAAATGTTTCACAACACTGGATTGGGTTGGATGATTGTGTTGGTGAGTACATAAGTTTCAATTCATTTTCATTTATATGTAAAGTATTTGATTTCAATTTGATAAATTTTATTTTAGATGTTCAATTGTACATGTACATGACATACAACTTTATATGGCGCAGAACAATATAAATCTACAAAAGCCTTTAATTGGATATCCATACAACATGCTAGACACAATGTTAAGTTTGTATGAAACTTATTTGAAAGTGGACATGGAAAAGGAGAGCACAATGGAGCAGGAGCATGCGTGAAGCGTGCATTTCACCAAAATGAACTTGTAGGTACTATTAATTTTGTTTTCCATTTGTTTGTATCTATTTCTTAATATAATTTCATTTAAAAAGAAGTGCACATAACATCATCTCTAAGTTCTTTTATGTAGGTAATAGCATAGAGAATTTAAACAAAATTGTGGAATGGTGTCAAAGTCACTTTTCTAGTCGAGACATGCCATACAACAAACGTTAATTTTGGGAAGTGAAAGGTAAAGTATTTTTGTTCTCAACAATTCTTAAAAAATTTCATCAGCTCTGCATTTCACTTTTATCTTAAAGTTGTTGATCTAAAAATATGCAAAATTAATTTCATATTTGTAACAGGTATTGATCGATCTAATCCTTACAATTGTCAAACAATTGTTGGTATTAGAAGTTTACATCAAGTGATGACTACAGGACACCACAAGCCTCCATTGATTCAAGTAAAGAAAAATCATGCTTTTGTGATGACTGTGTTGAGAACAATCCAATGAGTCAATGCGAGAATTTGTAAATGGATGTCTCACAATGGGATACGAAAGAGTTAATCAAAATGCCTCCTTATGAAGATGATGAAAATGACATAGACATTCATGATTCTATATATTCAGCTGATTATGAATGTGTTTTTGATTTAGTTGTTACAGGTGAGTGTGTGCATGCATGGTCTTTTGTTTAGTTCTAATTTAGATCATGTTGAGATGTTCAAATTTTATCTACATCTTACTTGTTATAAACTTATATGGTGTCATCTAGATGTACATACACAAGTGATATTTTTGTTGTGGTCGTGGATCCTGACAATGTGGAAGGTGTAGATTATTATCTACTAAGATGCACGAGAGCAAAATTCAAATTGCTAGACGTAACTGTAGTTGGTGATGGATAGTCATATCCAACTAGTTCAGTTGTTATAAAGGGCACCTATTATCAGTAAACTAAGATAGACAAAAATGGTGTTCAATTTATTGAATACATGCTTGGAAAAATAGTTCTACATTACAGTGGCTTGGTTATAGCGACAAAGCTACAATTTGAGACATTGCCAAAAAAAAGACATGGCAACCCAAAGTGGAGGTTACCTTTTGAAGAACATGAATTTCTTTTGGAGATAATAAAAGATAGAGAGGATCTAGACTATATGTATCAGGAGCTAACTTAGGCTATCTAACTTGTTTTTGTAGCTCATACTTTTATATTTGAACTAGAGTTTGAACTCATGTTCAATTTGAACTAGGACTGGATATATATATATATATATATATATATATATATATATATATACATATGTATATATATATATATATATATATATATATATATAAACATATAGATATGTACATATGTATATATATATATATATATATATATATGTACATATAGATATGTACATATGTATATATGTATATGTACATATACATATATATATATATATACATACACATATATACATATACCTCTATATACATATATATGTATATGTATATATACATATATATATATATATGTATGTATATACATGTATATATGTATATGTATAAACATATATATACATATACATACATATACATATATACATGTATACATATATATACATATACATATATACATGTATACATATATATACATATACATATATACATGTATATACATATACATATACATATACATATATACATGTATATACATATACATATACATATATATACATATACATATACATATATATACATATACATATACATATACATATATATATATATATATACATATATATATATATACATATATATATATACATATATATATATAAATGTATATATATATATACATATATATATATATATGTATATGTATATATATATATATGTATATATATATATATATTTAGACCATATTAAAACTTAGAGATGATTTTTTAATATTGGATCATATCTAGGTTTTTTTTTGACATGGTGAACAATGGTTTTATAAACATGTAACACAACTAAGTAGACAAATTCAATAATAATGAGTTCAAAGAAATTGGATACTAATTTAGCATGTATTATGATCCCGTTAAGACATCCTTTTTCGACTAAATTATGCACTAAATAATAAATTATAAAAATTAAGGAAAGGTGTTGATGAATTAGGAGAGTGAGAGTGCACCTAATTTAGAGTGAGAGCACATTGTAACACATAAAATAAACATGTACAACACATGAAATGTCTATAAACATGTAACAAATGAAATGTCTAGATAAACATGTAACATGTATGAAATGTCTAGGTATAATGTCTAAAACAAGGCTACAAATGCAATGTCCATAGTTCATGTATAATATTTAAGTAGCCACAACATGTATAATAGAAATAGAGTACATAATAGAAATATAATGTTGAGAACGTGTATAATAGAAATGTCCACAACATGAATAAATGTTAGATATATCCAGATAATAGAAATGTCCACAACATATACATAATAGAAATGTCAGATATATCCAGAATAAAAGAAGAAAGCATGTATATAACAATAATGAGCTATGTCGCACCTTGTCCTGATCCCTAATTTGATCCATCGCCTGCTCCAGGGACATACGTTGTGTACATAATTTCCATGTTAAAAAAATTATATATAGTGGATCTTGATTAATAGGAAAAAATAAGACACAACAATTTAAATTTAAATTTAAATATAAATTTACTTGTGTATCCTAATGACTAGGATCACCAGGTGCCTGCAAATCTCCATATCTCGTGGCCATCATAATCTCCTGTAATATATATTTAAAAAACAAAAGAAAATGTCAATGGTAGTAAATACATAGAAAATTTATATTTACAAGTAAGTTAATAACAAATTTTTGTTTCTTACCTTATTCCTCTCCTCAAATGCACACCTGATGCCAAATATCTCCAAAGAGTGTAATGACACAACATCTGGATCAATAAAGTCATCCATAAGAAGAGATGAAAAAACTCATCGCCGAATTGCTAGAGTCTGTGGTGTAGGATGCATTTTAGCCTCGGGAGTTGTAGGAGGTATCAAAATATTCTCCTGCCTGGAACTACTAGGCTCTAGATCTCCTCCACCATGGCTGGTACTAGTCAAGGATCTCTAAAGTACTCATCTAATGAGCTTGGGTAACTAATGAGGAGTGATCCCATGTAATGTAGAGAGAGCCTGATAAGAATCTACAAGATCACTCACTAAATAGGAGCTCATCTACCACAGATGATCCTCTGGTAACCGTGCGATCTCTGCAGGCAACGGTAGCTCATAACAAATATATGGGTCATAAAATAGATTCGTCTCATCAACAATAGGGGTAGTACGAAAATGCAACATATATCTCCCCATGCAATCAGAAGTCATCTCATCAAACCGAGTAGAAATGTTGGCATTGCTAGAATAAATGCCAATGCGAGTGGCCATATCACTAGCACCACCTATGACCAAATCCAAACCTTTTAGAAAAACTAAAAGGTTCTGACCCACCATTTCCCTCTTACTAGGGGGTTGTGTATCACAGTGTCTAAAATTATCTACAAATATTCCCCTACCCTTCTCAGCATGTTGTGGAAAGTCTGTGTACTCAACATCATATCCTAGATGAAATTCTGCATACAATGTTTGTAGAAATAATGTGGTAGCTCATCCTTCTGTTGCCACCTATGATGTGTCGCCAACCATCTAGGATATATGAATGGTGCAAAAATAGGATCCTCACATCTATTGACCTGATATCCTCTAACCATAACCATTTCCATGTAAAATGGGAACATGGATTTCACATTCACTGCAGAAACATCTCTATCTATTGTTTTCCATTTAACCATACCATAGATAGTGTGAGATATGTTGGCATTCTACACTCTAATGAGAATAGTTGATGTCATTGATGGCATCCAATTGGCAATCAACTGGAAACCAACTGGCAACCAACCGATAAAAGGTTTCCACACATGCACCGGCATCACATATATCATACACCGATAGGCACCAAGATCGGTAGGCACTTTCACCATCATCCAGATTACACCAGAAATGAAGTATACCGACACTCAGGCCGATATGGGATAAATTTTTTTATGTGAATTGTTTTGTAAATATAATTAACTATTTGTAAGCCAACTTGGTATATTGTATACACTCATATATGTACGAGATCTCATAGGTCATTTTGAAAGAGGAATAAAAGAAGGAATGTAATGAATAGGAAATTATTGTATGAGGTGATATAGTGGACATCAAAGGTTTTGTTAAGGTATCTAACTGAGCTTAAACCAGTACTAAACTAGGCATTTGAGATTCCATTTTGAGCAGTACATTGTATTGGATTTAATTATCCATATTGTAGTCAGTGAGACTCTTTTGAGAAGTGCGCTCTAGGCAGTTGGTCTTCCTGCATGTGCAGATCCTTATTGTAAGTAGTATTTATTCATTGGCCAGTGAGTAAATATTGTGGGTCACAAATCCCACCGAGGTTTTCCCCACATCGGGTTTCCTCATTAAAATATCTTGTGTTATGGTGTGTTTCTATGCTGTCTCTGTTATTTGTGTTTATTGCATTAATTCTTGTTTACTAGTACACTGTTTTGGGTTGCAAAGTTATAAATAAGTTTAAATATTCATTACACTAGTTAGACACTGATTCACCCCCCCCTCCCAGTGTCTTTGGGACTGTCATTGAATTTAACAATTGGTATCAGAGCCTGGTCCTCTATTTGCAAAAGCCTAACAGCTTGATGAAGATTTTGAAACTGGTACAGATGGAGAACTTAAGAAAACAATTGGAAGGAGCTCTTGAATATTTTGATGTAGAAAAATTGAAGAATACCAAACTTGAAGATGATCTGAGGACTGCTAAGGAATTCATTAAAGGACTTTAGGAGAACCTAGTTATAGCACAAAATAAGAGAAAAGAACTTCATAAGCAAATGCAGAAACATGATGATGAAAAGGAAACTCTTAGTGATATTACAGACAAGTTGAGGCAAGAGAACACTAACATGAGAAGACTTAACCATGAGGCTATGTAAGGATCTTGGAGACAGGAAGAAGAATGAAGAAGACTTGACTAGGAGACTTAATGATGGAGGTAATGCAAATCTAAGACTCTATCATGAAATCGATATGCTAAAGACAAATCTGATTGACATGCAACATGATAAAGATGAGCTTGTGAGACAAGTTGAAATTCTTGAAAATGAGTTGATCGCTACAGATGAACACAAAGATAAATTCAAGAAAAGTTCAAAAAGACTTGATGACATGCTAAAAAGACAAAAACCTGATGGAGATACAATTGGACTTGGATTTGAACATGGAGAAAGTTCTGGGACTGCAAACAATCAAGATCACACTAAACCTGTAAGACAACCTAATGCTTATAAATTCAATGGGAAATGTTTCAATTGAAATAAATTTGGTCATAGAGCAAATTAGTATAGATTTAGAAATAACCAGAATACAAACTTACCTACTGGTCAATGTTCCAAATGCAATAAAGTTGGTCACAATTCAGAAAATTGCAGAATGAATATGAAATTCTATGTTTGTGGTAGATTTGGGCATTTATCTAATCAATGCAAAACACAAACTAGTCAAGGATATGGAAAAGCTATTCAGAGGAATAATGTAACTTGTTATGCATGTAACAAGATTGGGCATATTGCAAAATTTGGTAGAAGCAAGACTATACCGGTGAACAATAAAGGATCTAGTGTGAAGGGAAAAGAAAAGGTAAATGAAATAAAGCAAGATTTTTCAAAACAATGGACTCAAAAGGGAGATGAGAAAGTTGATGAATCTATCTCTGTATTGGTAGAATAGAGTAACCCTCCACCGGTCGGAGATTATTCATCTAACTAAGGAATAATCCTTAGGGGTATTACAACAAATTGAAGATCATGCATTTTACCATCGGTTGATGGGAAGAAGATACATTTCTTCTTTACCGATAGATATGTTAAGTTTTCACTTAACCGACAAGAATTTAATACGGTCTTAAAGAACCTTTTTGTCTATAAAGCACTAGAAAACCCTCATTTTGACTCACCAAGCATTCAAGCATTCAAAGAGCATGAAATTGAGCAAGGGAATTCTAAGGTGAAGCAATGAAGTGATTTTCAGACATTTAGAGAATTTCAAGTTAAGAGGCATGTATCAAAATGGCAATTTCATCTTCTGTTCCTGAGTTTATTGCAAACCCTACCTTTGTTGAAAACATCAAATGCCCTAGACCCGTGTTTAAGATTATTACTGAGATTGCAAAGTAGGATGATTCTATTGGAGCTTTTTCAAAAATTCCAAAGGGTGTCGCATTTGTTAAAGACCCTAGAATCTACATCCATTGCAACATAGAAGACCTAGGGACTGAGGATTTGAAGAAAATTTTCAATGAGGTTATTATGGATGAACAATGTGTGATTAAACCTAAACATAATATTATGGAAGACGGGTTTTGTAGAAATACTAAACATTCCCAATTTCCAAAGGAAGTTGTATGATTTGTATTGAGCAAAGTCCATGGAGAGTTCATGTGGTTAGAGTTTGTTTGCAAGATAACCAAGGAAGTAATTAAGGCAGTTACTAGTTTGCCTTCAACCGGTAGTAGACTTGATAAAACCAAGAAAATACCTAACAAGAGTGTGACAAGCTTAACCAGAGCCACATCTAATAGCAGATCACTTAGAGTCAATGATGTTAAGGATATAAATGTGAGATATGTAAGTATGGTACTTGGATATAAAGCAACACATGCTAATAGACTGAATTTGGTTTCTAGCCTTTGTATTCACAGTGCATATGAGATGGTGAACAATAATGCTAAGATTGATGTTTGGGAATGGCTTAAAGATGAACTGATTGACAATTTGAAGAAGATTAAGGGAGACAAGAAAGGTAATTTCCATTTTGGGAACCTACTAGTATGCTTAATGCTATACTTTACCAAAGAGATACCAGACATAGGTCACAAAGATTTTGGTTATGACTTCTTGGTAGGCAAACAAAGGCAGGAAGCTTTCACCAGTATCAACACTCACTATGATAAGAACATTGCATATTACTTTAAATATTTTCAAACTAAGATGAGAGCTAGAGAAAGGTTACTATAGAGTACAATTGATAAATATGACAAACAAATTTGTTTTGTTATTAAAAGAGATGAGGCTTGGATGGAAGTAGTAAGCCCTAGAACTATTTGGGTTATTGAGATGGGTTATGAGGTAGACCTACCTGTTCTGAAAACATATGCAAAAGCCCTACTTGATGCACCTAGGGAGCCATCTGTAAAAATATTTGGTAATGCTAAAACTATTGCAAGTAATCTATCTATGTAGAAAGAAAGGAAGAAAAGAGACAAGTTTATTAGAGATGCCTCTAAGAAGGCCAATGAAATTAAGGAAAATGTCATGAATATCAGTGGTATATTAGGTAGTGAGCTTAAAGGACTACAACTAGAAGCACATGTTTCACCAGTTGTGACATCTTCAGATACTGACAATGGCAAGGCTGTTGAGTTTAAGCGAGTGGAAAACCCCACCGGTACCTTCTCCTTCTCCTAAGAAAACTAGAACACAAAGAAAGAAACAACATGCAGTTAGGGAACCGCAAAAGAACCTTACACCAAAGAAGAAATAGACACCGATTACCCCTACACTGGATGATCTACTGAATAAATAACACAAGAAGGTAATCTGATAAATGTAAATAAATGGTATCATTCCTTTAAATATTCAAACAAAGAAACTATTGAAGAAAGCATTATTCTACATTTGGTTATTTACAAGAAAGTTTTGATTGAGGTTGTGGATGTTTTACCTAATGATCTCTATCTGAGACTTGAGGCTAAATGACTATCAGTGATGAAACTTGATAAGAAGTTGAAAGTTGAAGCACTTTTGGCTGTACATCCGGTAAACTCTAAGGAAGAGATAGATGAGGTTATATATGAAGCTAACCAATCACTATTTGTCAGTAGACACTGGGAAGTAAGCCTGATGGTTGGGAGAGTTAAGGAAATTGCAGATGAGACTGCTGACAGCTAGGATATGTTCTTTGTCAAGAAGGAAAAACAAGAGGAAAGAAATAGACCAAAAATGGACAAGACATTCAAGGTATATCAGAAAGATAAAGGAAAAGGTAAAGTTGGTGGTGTTCCTACTATAAAGATTGTAGATAATCTTCCACTGCCACCTCAAGATACCCCTCTGGTACACATAGCTAATCCACCAGATATGGCTACTAAAGGTATAACTCATGATGATACTAACCAAGAGTCTGAAATACTTTTCAAAATGAATGTAGATAGACAAGATATAAACATTGTTGTCGATAAGGAACATGTAGCTGATAGTGAAAATATAAAGATCTCTGAGAAATTGACACACACTGTAGACTCTCAGAAGATTGAAAAATCAGCACAAACTATTGACTCTCAGAACACTGAGATACCGGCTCAAGCAGAGCAACTGGAAACTCAGAAACCTAAAAGGATAAGATAACTAACATAGAACAACATGAATCAGGGAAACCGACAGTTGAAGAGGTACTTGTACAAATTGAGAACCCATCAAAGGCAGAGGTACATACATGGACAGATCCATCGAAAGAAAATGTAAGTAAAGAGCAACAAATTTTTGGCAATAAGGAACAAATAATAAAGGTAGTTGGGGAATCTAGCACATCAGCAAGAGAATTTAGACCGACTAACATCACAGATGCTCTTTTGGATTCTATCAAGAGGATAACAGATTGCAACGCCTTAGCATTTAAGGCTATTGATAACATATTACCTATCTTGGAAATGATTGCACCTACCTGTAAGATAGATCACATTAATGATTATTTAGGTAAATTGGACACATTGTCCATTTATTATTGAAAATGTTCTAACTCTCGAAAAGGTGAATGAGGATCCCATTAAGGAGAGAGTTCACAAAGAGAAAAATACATTTTTTGAGAACACTATATAGAATTATACCGATCACTTGGACACACATTTACTGATACTTAATTCTACAATTTTGGAGTATAAGGAGCTATATAGAGAAGCATGAAAACCTCACTATTTGACAAAGGATATAGACGAGGAAATCAAGAAGACACAAAAAGAGATCGATGATATTGCATATAATTTGATAGGTTCTTTGGGACTTATCTTAGTTTTTGAACAGGAAATGGTAGTTTTCGAAGAGAAGTTAGAGAAAATTGAGAAAGAGAAAGAAAGAATAAGGTCAAAAGCCTGGGAACTCAAAAGTAAACTTGGTCCAAAATTGGATAGTCTCATTACTCAATGGGTTGAATTATCAAAGGAAACAGTTCAAGGAGAATGATCACCGGAGCAACAAATGCACTCTCTAACTGACATGATCCAACAGACTAAGACCATTCTCTCTAACAACAAAATTCATGGAGAACCTAAATCTACTTTTGGTAGACATTTTTCAGATTGTAACCAACCGATTACAAGCGATGAGGTAGCATTTTTGTATTCTTTGATTCTTTTTGACATCCTTTGTCATTGATGTCAAAGGGGGAGTAGTAGTATAGAGAAAAATAAGGAGTAGTATGGAGAAAATAAATGCACATAGGTGATCACTTGCTTAGGGGGAGCACACTTCTTTTTGGATTTCATTTTTGGATAGAAGTTTTGGATTTTTCTCATGAGTGTTGCCATCAATGCCAAAGGGGAAATTGTTGGCATTCTACACTCTAATGAGAATAGTTGATGTCAACCAATTGGTAACCAAGTGACAACCAACTGGCAATAGGTTTCTACACGCAGACACTTTCACCAGCATCCAGATTACACCAGAAATGAAGTATACCAACACTCAAGCCGTCATGGGATAAAGTTTTGTTTATGTGAATTGTTTAGTAAATGTAATTAACTATTTGTAAACTGACTTGGTATATCGTATAGACTCATATATGTATGAGATCTCATAGGTCATTTTGAAGGAGGAAGAAAAGAAAGAATGTAATGAATAGGAAATTATTGTATGAGGTGATATAGTGGACAACAAAGGTTTTGTTAAGGTATCTAACTAAGCTTAAACCGGTTCTGAACCCGAAATTTGAGATGTTATTTTGAGTAGTACATTGTATTGGATTTAACTATCCATATTGTAGTCAGTGAGACTCTTTTGAGTAGTGCGCTCTAGGAAATTGGCCTTCCTGCATGTGCATGCCCTTATTGTAAGTAGTATTTATTCATTGGCTAGTGAGTAAATATTTTGGGTCACAAATCCCACTGAGGTTTTTCCCACATCGGGTTTCATCGTTAAAATATCTCGTGTTATGGTGTGTTTCTATGCTGTCTCTATTATTTGTGTTTATTGCATTAATTCTTGTTTACTAGTACACTGTTTTGGGTTGCAAAGTATAAATAAGTTTAAATATTCATTAAACCAATTAGAAATTGATTCACCCCCCACTCCTAGTGTCTTTAGGACTGCCATTGAATCTAACAAGAGAAAGTCCTATAAAAATGCTCAATATGAGGGTCATCATATAGGTTGTATGATTGAGCAAGCTCAATCATACGCTTTAGCTAATCTCTAATATGTTCTAATTTATCCCTATTGGCTAGCACAAGAGTGTTATTTAAAATCCATTGTAACTGCATTAGAGAGGACTGCATTCTCAAAACAGTCTGAGTACGACCAATCTTTGAATTCTCAAGAGTACTCTCAGGAGTCTCACACCTACGTGAGGTCTGATGAGGATCAGGATGCACACTCTACTCAAAAGTAAAATGCTATAAACCACTAGAAGCCATATCTAGATGTGATGTGAAATATATATATATATATATATATATATATATATATATATATATATATATATATATATATATATATATATATATATATATATATATATATATATATATATATATATATATATCTCTGTGTGTGTGTGTGTGTGTGTGTGTGTGTGTGTGTGTGTGTGTGAATTTGCATATATACATTAAATTGAATTAAAAACAAGTTCATATACAATGTATGCCACAAACAAGATGAAACATTATACAAATATGCTTTAAACATTTTAAACAAAATGAATCAAATAAACTGTGACCTATAGACATTGAAACTTAAAGATTACATTGAAAAACAAATTACATGAACATACATATGAACTTATTTAACATAAAAATTATAATATGCATATGCGACTACACCATTATAGATAATGATTATTATCATTTTATGAAATTAGAAAGATATGCCAAATATCAATAATAATCATTCTAGCATAATTGTACTTCAAATATTAAATTTCGTAATAGGTATATAATGTTGGAGTACAATAGACAATCACCCAATTTATTAATAAATCATTAATTAGGCCTCCTTTTACTTTATCTAGGGTTAAATTCATTTTTATTTTATAAGCATTCATTAGTGTACAATGTAATCTAGTTAATCTAGTTTAATTCATATTAATTTCAATATCAAATGTTTTTCTAGATAAAATCTCAAACTTGGATAGCCTGCAATCATAGCTTTTTCTCTCTATCTATGTGATTGGTATTTTTATTGTAAGTGATTATTGGGAGTTGTGAGGCTCAATATCAACTCCAACATTCAAATAGGGGGTTGTCATGACAACCTCCCACAGATAGGTTGTGTCCTCATGATGCTTGGTAACTAAATAAGGAAACACTACTGAAGGATTAGCTACATCTAGTCATGTTGCAATTCACTCAACATGCTAGTCCTATTATACCTTACACTAGGAGATCTCACTATTGCACAATGGAATTGATGCATCTCAAGCATGCTCAATATTTTTACAACCAAAATAATTTTTGGATATTAAAATTGAAAAGCATGTTATTCAAGAACATGGAACTCATGAACAACATGTTTCTTCAAGAGTGATATATGAAATATATTATAAATTCAAATTAGGGTTAGTGGCGATGTTAACCTATAGGTTACAAGCAAAGTAACTTCTAGATATGACGCTTTCATATTTAACTGTATAGTGTTTATTCCACCAAAGGGTTCTAGGATCTCAAAAGGTTCCACAAAGTGAGATGCAAGTTTGGAACACAAAAATTAATCAAGCTTGTCAGTGGACAATTTATTAGAAACACTCTCTCTGATACATGACTATTTTGACATATTTTTTGTCATTTATAAATTTTATAAAAATCCACTACATTTCCCAATTGCTAATCAGTTTAAGTTTGGTCTTTCATCTTTTCTAGTTCATTTGGATCCACAACTACCATGTCCTCCTATTTGTTAAGCATACAATACTTGCTTACGAACCTCCAATGAGGAAATGAGAAGTGTATTTATGGTTAGTGTTATCATATGCAAACTCAATTAATGGTAAGTAAGTTCCCATCTTTATTACTGAATCTTAGATTCTACATCAATAACAAGTCCTTAAGAATTTGGTTCACTCTTTTTTTGTTGATCAATATTAAGGTGATGGGTTGATCTATAGTCCAATTTACTTCCCAATTATGTGTAAGGTTTTCCAAAATCTTGACATTATCCAAGTGTCTCAAATATGATCTTATCAAACTTACCTTTATTAAATATGATATTATTTGGTACTCCATGAAACTAAAAGATCTCCTAAACAAACTGCCATTTCAAACCAACAAAGTACTTAAGGTTCTTGAAATATTTTTTTTAGAATTAAGGCACCATTAACTATACAAATCTTTATGTATATGTTATGTATCTCCAACACTCTTGGAAGGTATACATGGATGTCTGAATGTAATTAGAGAGTTTGTTTGTAAATTATATTCTCTTATATTAGTAGTAATTGCATTCATAAGGGAGATGGATCTCACTATAGTGGTGTTTATATTTAACTTTGGACCCACAAAAGATATATTCTCAATTTTGGCTAGTAGAAAAGAAAATGGAGAATGTTGTCATAAAGGATG
Organism: Cryptomeria japonica; assembly: GCF_030272615.1. Taxonomy (NCBI): domain Eukaryota; kingdom Viridiplantae; phylum Streptophyta; class Pinopsida; order Cupressales; family Cupressaceae; genus Cryptomeria; species Cryptomeria japonica. Next base: position 615,089,559 of record NC_081406.1, on the reverse strand, counting down.
AGGCTTACATGATTTGGTTGACTCCAAAACGAAGCATTGTACTTGAGGATCTGTGAGCTATTAGGGAATATTAGATCAAATATGTTTTTTTGGTTGTATTTTCCATTTGAGGATGCATTGATTGAGCCATTTAAAATCATTGATTGTATTTACTATTGTTCAAAGATGCTTTTGAAATCTCTCCAACCTTAATTTAAAAAAAATAAAATAAAAAAATGTATACATATATTATTAGAATAATTAAAAAAAAAAAAAATTAAAAAAATTAAAAAAGCCTTTCATCCCTACCTTGCTCGGCCAAAGGACTTCTTACCCCCCTCCCACTCCAGCTATTTCAGACTGTGGAAATGGGGGGCTAAGTGCAGTCGGCGGGTATATGTAGGGCCGAGCCCTACACAGTTGAGTAGGACTCGACTGAGTATACCCTGCCACCCGTCCTCCACGTAAGCGCCATGTGGCACCACGCAGACTCTGTCGAGTCTTGCTCGACTGAGTAGGATTTTTTTTCCCTCGCACTTAGCCTAAAGTGCAACACAACACTATACTTTCACCCATCTATATCTCTTTTAGTACATCTCTATCTCTCCATATTTATTCTATTCTCCCTTTATCTCTATTTTGTTATTTCTCTTTCTCTCTAGCCCTTATATCTTTTCATTTCTCTACCTCTCTCTATATATCAATTTCTACCTCTATCTTTATCTTTCTATCTCTCTCTCTCTCTCTCTATTTATATATTTCTCTTTATATCTATCTAACCCTCCGCCCACCCCCCAGCCCTCTCTCTCTCTCTCTCTCTCTCTCTCTCTCTCTCTCTCTCTCTATTGCAAACATATTGGTAATGAATCTTGATTATCTTCTTGATTTATAGTTTTTGTTTCAGTTATGTTTGGATCCCTATAAGTGGATGCATAGTTGATTTGAAGCTATCACTTCTCCAATTAGACTTTTTTTCGTACAAACAACATCATTTTCCAAATGACCTACTTATCGACGTCATGTACTGCACAATTGTATGCAAAAAATAGACTATTTTTTTTCTTCATTGATCTTTCACACCTATTCGGCATACCTATTGCATACCAAATGCAATTGCTAGTTGTATCATTCTTATTTCTATTATGCAATTATTTTCTTCTTATTTATTTTAAGTTATATTCAAATTACAAGAAATGACCTATTACAAATTTTTTCGACAAGAAGACAACATTCAGGTGTATTACAAATTTTCTCAATGCGTGAGACAAATTTTCAAATAGTCCGTACGTGAGCTTTCTCACAATAAAAACCTATCATCTAATTAGGAAACTAAAAACAAATTTTAATCAATAAGGAAAGGAAAGGAAAGGGTTTTTAATAGTCCATGATCCCAACCATCTATGTGTGGGCCTACAGATGAGTTAGAGCCTTATGGGACTATCTTGTACTTCTTGCGGGAGGTACCTAACTGCACTGCAAATGAAGCATACATACCTTACCCCCTGTGAGATTTGAATTTGTGACCTCTCTATCAAGAATACAAGTTCTCCACCACTAAGCCAACTCAGATTGACAAATGATGGTGTCCAAGGATCTTCAACCTGGCAAGAATGAGGCAATGGAACGACACTGCAGCGCCGCTCAACTTGAAATCTTCTGTTGAGGAATGGATGCTTCACAAGCTGCGAGGCTGTCCATCTCTTATCTGCGTCCTTTTGAAGACAACAATATCTGATATAACTTTGAAACTCTGCAGGTGCACTGGAGGGCGCAGAGGGCGGGTCTTCAACACATATGGCATACAAATCAGCCTGCTCTCCTGCAGTTAGATACGACTAATGACGCACATAGCATTCCAGCAATGTCAATCCCAAGCTCCAGATATCTCCTGCATACCCATTATATCTTCCACTATAGCTCTCTGGGTCGATTCTCTCGGGGCTCATGTAAGCACACGTTCACACAGAGGAATTGCAGCAGGGATCTGTGGTTGGCTATACAAATCTGCTCACCCCAAAGTGTGCAATTTTAATTCTCTTGAGATTCTTGCTAGTCAAGATATTGGATGGCTTAATGTCTCTGTGAGCAATCCCCTCGCTATGAAGGTATCCCAATCCCTCCATCACTTGTCGGCCAACCTTAGCCAAGCAGGATTCGCTCATCCTTGTCTGGTGCCTTAACAAATCGCCAAGGGAGCCTCCATCCATGTATTCCAGCACAAAATTAATGTTCCCTCCCTGGTGAAAGATATCCTGACATTTGACAACGTAGGGACAATCAGTTTTCCTAAGGATGTCCATCTCCCTGGTGATGAGGGATGAATCATGCAGGTCCACACAGATGACTTTGAGAGCGTAGTAAGAGGAAGATTTGCAGTGGAGAGCTTTGTAAACAATGCCTCCACTACCAAGCGTTCCCACTCTTTCCAAATCACGCAGATTCAGAACGCCCTTTGTGGGCAGAGAAAAATGCTTTAGCGCTGGTGACCTCTTTAGCAGGGGCACAATCAATCCCAGGAGTTTTTTCGACTTCATCAGGTGTAAATTCCCTGTTTCAGTCGTTTTAGTTATCTCTGCTTGATTGATTGTACGTGGGCCAAAGTATGTGAAGATGAGAAGGTATATAAAGAGGCGTCAAGCTCTGATTCCACAAGGGAAAGTAATAGATGTTTTCCTATCACATGAAAAGGAGTATAAAAACGCGTATTAGATTAAATCATAGCTTCTTACCAGGTGGAAAGCATGTTCCAGGGACAATCCATTACTATTGAATTAGATTTGTATGATGGTTATTCACGCGTAGAAAACGACTACAACCAAACATATAAATCTAGGTAAGAAAAAATGGGGAAGACATGATTTTTTCAAATTATTTTAGAATTTTTTCAAATTCTAAATGAATATTTTATCTTTTCAAAAAGTCAATATACATATTTCTTATTAAAATATTAAATAGATTATTTATTGACAATATGATTGATGACAAGTTTTATCTCTTATTTGATCCTTTTAGATAAAGAAAATTAATAAATATATTTATAGTACCTTTTAAAACAATAAAAATGATAGCATAAGATTTTTCAATTTCACATGTATGATTATTTGTGTTGTTTCGAAGAAAATAATAAATGTAAAATTTGAACTTTTCTAGAAAGAAAATTCCAAATTTGATCTTCATTTTAAAGGTCGTCTAACATCTTTTACAAGATTTTTGCGATACAGTTAAGATAGTTAGATGCCAATATCCTTTTGTATTGCTGATTTGTGTACACTAATGAATATTGTACCCAAAAGTTATTATATCAACCGACATTGTGACATGAGAATTTCTCCTTCACAACACAATGTTCCTGTAACAATTTTTTTTGAGACCTTATATAATAATGCCCATCCTTAAAAAGTATTGTAATTTGGAGATAAAGCTACTACCATAACATTAATTATGTTTCCTTGATTTTCATTACATAACCTATAACATGGCATGAGCTATAATAAGAGACATGTTGATTTTGATGAGACTATTCCTCTATATTGTTGAGTTCAAACTTGACAAGTTGGCAATGCATTTGAATTTTGTTCTTATTTTAATCTACACATCTTTGCCTTGTTTTCTAAGGGACATTAGTAATTAGGAAATGCGAACGAAATAGGTGATGAGAGTGAATATATACATAATGGGTGACCAAAAGCATCCAAAACACTAGAGAGAGTTGCATGAAGAATAGAGTATGTAGAAATGGGTGGTACCAAATTTTATGGATTTGGTGAAGATTTGGCTTTAAATCCTTCTTGATCTTGATGAATTACACAAGATTTATCGCCATTAAAATGTAGCCCTCATGAACAAGGGTTGTATCCAAAACACTAGTGTGTAATGAAAATGTGGGTGTACAACAAAGTCGATTAAAGTTAAACTAATTAATCAAAGAAAACATAAATAAATCAAACACCTCAACATAAGAATGTTACAATGGAAACAAAATTGGAAATAAAAAATAAATGCAAACCAAAATTCGCTTCAATTTAAGAGTTCTTTGGATTGATGTGTGCTAATGACGTTACAGATGATTGATTTTGTTCCATGATTGACGATGCAAGATATGGATGATGATTGATGTAAAATGATAAGCAAGGTGAATGGTTATTTCGGCATTACGATGGTATGATTATGCAAAAGTGGATGATTTTCTTCGAAATGAGAGGGTTTAAATAGAAATGGGTGAGAGATGAAGGGAGGTTGAAAATGAGACACTTGTCCTCAGAGGACAAGTGGCAAGCCTCAAGATGCCATGTGGAATGAGATTCCATACTTGTTCTCAAGTTCAACAAGAAATGACAAGTGTCTACAAAGGGGACACATGTCTATTTGGGGAATAACCACCCAAAATTGGTTATAAATTCCTAAATATTAGGAAATTAGGAATGTGCACACACATCTGAGGGGGGAGGTTAGAAAGGATAAGGTTGGTTAGATGGATAGGGTTAGTTAGAACCTATGGGTTAGGCTAAGGGTTGGGTTAGAAGAAGGGTTTAGGTTAGGAGACATGTGACTAAATTATTTAATTTAATCAATTTAAGAATTAAAGGAAAAGGATGAAACGAATAAAATAAAATAAATGAATTATTTTATTTAATAGAGAAAAGGTTCAAAGGGGGGTATTAATTAATTAGGAGATTAATTACTTAAGAAGCTAGAAACATGGCATTATTAATTACTTTAACATAGCCAGATGGGATGGGATGTCACACATAATTAAATAACATGAATTATTTAATTAATACGAGCAACTAAGGGAATTAAATTTGATTAAATTGATTAGTCAAATTTAAGTGTCTTCATTTTGTCCCTCTTTGTGGTGGTGCTAAAATAGCGTCGATGTGAAGAAAATGAGACACCAATGAGTTGAAGAAAAAGAAGCATGAAAAAATACCCTAGATTGGATTGATGACAGACGAAGGACAAGGGAAGGGGTGCCCCCTCGAGAAGGTGCACGAGAATTGGGGGTGCGGGCAGCATCTTGAAAGAAAGAATTCCCCAAGCATATGAGGGAAGGGACCCGAAAAGGAAGGTAGACATGAAAATGACACTTGAAAAGGAGATCGTAGGAAGAACATATGCTAAGAAAGGTCAAGGAGGGCTCAGGATGACCAAAATGAGCAATTTGGACACATTATATTACAAAAAATGACATGATTATGGCTCATTTGTGCACTGTGTTTTTGTGATTGGTGAGCTCTGGAGAGATTATTCCTTGTTTTTAGTTTATTAGAGATCTTGGAGTGTGTAGGTATGAGATGGCTAAGTAGGCACAACTAAGGCACTAGGTGGACGTGATCGGGAGTGTTAGGTGATATTGGATGCTGGATTGCCAAGTAGGCTTCAAAAACCAACTTTGTAATTTTAATTTTGAGTACATTTTTAGCATTTATTGGGGGGAATGCATTCCCATTGGATTGTGTCCAAGGGGTTCGTAGTAAGGTCCCACAGGAGCGTGATCCTGTGATAGCAAGTTTGCATTGGGGTAGAATGGGAACAGAGGAAATACGGGTTTGTGATCCTGCCATAGTGGATTTGCTAACCTGATAGAGAAAGAGAGAGAAGGCATGGGGAAAATAGGAATGTGATCCCGCAAATGCATGATTGCAAAGAGAATGGTCGAAATACATTCTCGCATATGGAAGTTTGGCAGGTTCGCAAACCCACTAGGGTTGGAAAAGGGGAAAAGGGAGGGAAGAAAAAAATTGAAGACCAAGGAATTCGCTAAGAGGTGAAGGAGGGTAGTCTAGAATAGAAGGGAAACAAGAAAATTGACAAACTAATCTGTGATGTGTAGTGGAGAATGGATATACTGGTGAGCCAAGAGAGGCACTCAATAGTACTAAGGCTTGGAGCCGAGCTTAACATTGCAAAGTGGGCACAAATTGATGCCATTGGGCTAGGGTACATGGAATGGATGCCTCATGTGAGATCACATATGACTATGCTGATAGCCGCTATTAAGAGGTGGAGGAGTGAGACAAAAACATTCCACCTACTGACTAGAGAGATCATAGTCACGACCAAAGACATCTATCAGATCTACACGTTGTTGATACGCCAGGAGTACGGGGGATAGCTCAAAGGATCGAGTAGGTAGAGATAGTGTGGTTGCTAGTAGGGTAAAATTTACCTCTACACCATGGGTATTTATCTTTGGAGTAAGCAATGGCACATGCAGCACCCGATAGAGGGATACACTTTTATGTTGGTGCCCTTGTTAATGGGTACATTCTTCTAGATTGAGGTGGCAGGTCGATCCTATTAGGAATGATCTAAGTTGTGATCGATGCAATTGATGGTGGACGTCCTGTGGCATAGGGGACACTAGTGTTGACACAACTATATAGGGAGCCCCACAACATTGTGTATCATCTAGGACGTAGCTTTGGCAACGTCACACTATTATAGGTGTGGGCATGGGAGCACATTGTTATTACCCACCCAGTAGGTTGATAGGATAGGTATCCAACACAACTTGTAGTTTACTACTGGGAAGCACCACTCCATTATGAGGTGATAGATGACGTTGATGATCAGAGATTGATCTTTGATAGGTTGGGTGCCAACACCATCAGATGGAGGCCTTAATGGATATAGTCATGTGGTTGAAGGATCTGAGGCATATTTCATACATGACTACTCCAGGCTACATCATTGGGAGATGGGAGTACGTCATAGAGAGATGTTGACACCAGATAGGGTGCAACGACAGTTTGGTCAGGGGCAGGATGTACTTGAGGCACGACATAGGTTCTGACATGTGACCAAGATGAGAGTGGCTGGGTTTGGGTCATCATTGCAAGATAAGTTAGGAATTATACAAGAATGGATCTGACTCACATCAACACCATGGGATCCATAGGAGGGATCGATAGATGTAGGAGTCACAGTAGCTTACCAGACCTAGTGGGAGTAGTATAGGCTGAGGCCTATAGGAAGAGAAAGGCTAGTACCCCTTGGTGTCCAAAGGGCGTAGATTCAGGCTAGAGGAGGGAGAGTTGGTTAGTAGCAACTAGCTTGAAGGCCTACAAAGAGGGTTGTAGACGTAGTTACCTAAACTAGGTCCAGATCTGCCATAGGGAGGCAGAGATAGGGAGGAGGAGAGGGTGGAACCATAAGGGTAGTCAAAGATGGAGGAGAGAGAGGGGATAGAGGGGATGGAGCATAGGCCATGGAGGTGGATCCATTGGCACAAATACCCACTCTAGGATAGGGACATGGACAAGGATAGGCGTAGGGTAGGACCTCCTTGAGATAGGTGTGATCTGATGATAGAGAAGGGAGGAGAGGGGAGAGGGGTCGACAACACTGCCAGATCTAGTAACACGGATTCGATCCCTCGAGGATGCAGTTAAGAGAGTAGACCAAAGACTATAGATAGTGACTATAGAGAGGGACAGACTATGGTAGGAGAGAGATGTTGTTGAGAAGACTAGGTAGAAACTATAGACAAAGAGGGATAGGCTCCTCCAAAAGAGGGATGCGGTGATAGCTTCTAGGGATGCCATGGAGAATGTACAATGCAGGATAAAGGAGACAGTGACCAGGCACCAGTAGGAGAGAGATGAGGCCCATCACCAAACATGAGTAGGGAGAGGGGGTAGATACTGGTAGGCATGTTGAGCACCAACTAGTTGAGATAGAGGCCTTATCTCATAAAAAAGGTTGGTACATGGCATAGTACAAGTGGGCCATCCTAGCAAATCAGCGTGAGACATGTGCCAAAACCTAGGGCCAAGGCATCTAACTCCTCATGCAGTGGAGGGTCAAGCTAAGGGACAATGAGAACCAATCATAGCACTGGTGGATCTAGTGGCAAGATGACCCACACAAAGGGGAGTACAAGGTCGGCATCAAGATTTGCACATGGATCCCGTGGATAGGGACCTACTTGGCCACCCCTTAGCATTTTGTGATAGTTTGATGCATAGGGAAATGCATGTGATTCTTTTTGGTGTACCATATAAAAGATTTAGAGATATTCATTGATTGTATTGATTCTTGACACCCTTGCACAGTTTTTATGAGCATGTAAGGTGATCACCATTCATTGATTCATTTTATGTACTTTATTCTTAGAGATTAGATATACGAGATGATGTACATATATATATATACTTGTACATATATTTTTGATACATTTAGATAGTGATATATATAACAAATACCTCATTTTGATTCATATATATGGTACTTTTATGCATTTATGATGTATGTATGATTTATGATGTATGGATGCACATGATATGAGATACTTAACATGTTTGTGATGCAAGATGTGATGCATGGATGATTGCCATATATAATATTATCTATGAGATGATTGTATATGTGATGCATTGAGGAATTTGTGATGTAGGATGTGATGGAATTATGATGATTGATGACATTATTCTATTCGATATGTGATACATGGATTATATGTTGACTTTATTGTAATTCAGGATGAGATGAGTGCATGATGAGCATTATGTGATTTATGCATAATGATATTATGACTATATGGATGTATGCATGTATTGTATTGTTATTTTAAATGCCATGGATGTAATGCATATGAAAGATTTATGTGATGGATGACGTGACATGCGATACTTATGAAAATTATGCTATGTATGGATTATATGCTAACCCATATGTGATGCAGAATGCACTAGTGGATCTAGCGGTAGGAGGACCCACCCAGAGGGGAGTACAGGGTTGGCATCAAGATCCTCATAGGGATCCTAGGGATAGGGACCAGTAGGACAAGGACCTACTTGGCCACCCCTTAGCATTTTGTGACAACTTGATGCAAAGGGCCATGCAACTGATTCTTTTTGGTGTACCATATACATGATTTAGAGATATTCATTGATTGTATTGATTCTTCACAACCCCATGCGATTTTTATGAGCATGTGAGGTGTGTTGGCAAGAGACATTGCATTGATGATCAAATGTTGTCATTGATGGTAACTTGAGTTAGATGTTAAACTTTGCGTTCATTATTCATTCATACTGGAAGATTGATTGAGGTCCGGTGAGGTCCAATGAGAAGAACAAGTGATCCGATAGAGTGTACAGTGTTTTTGATTGGTGATTTAGTTGTGTTGACTATTTGGTTTTGCAAATATTGATGATGCATTATGGATGTGTAAATTACCTTATTCCAGGTTTGTGGCCTTTGGTGATATGTCTTGAGTAAATTGGAAGATCTGGTAGACATGTTTTTTGGTAGAATAGTGTTCATCAGTAGTAGTGTGTGGAAATTCTTTATGTGGATTGTGCAGAGTGATTTTGGCATTTGTTTGCATGTTCAAAGATGTCGAGCCAACATGTGAGAAGGATGTGGACATTTTGTTTTGGTCCATTGGGTTGTTTTGGATCGGATTGAGCCGACTTGGGTAACACATTTCATTTGTGTGTTATGTGGTTTTTGGGCCGACATGATGAAGACCTAATTTGATGTTGCAAATATATAAGTGTTATTGTGAAGATCTAGTTATAACTGAGAGGGGGGGTGAATCTGTTATAGCAATAAACTGAAATCTTTTACCAATCTAAAAATACTTCTCAAAAATAGTTCATAACCAGTACCGGTAACTACTCAATCAATCACTTAAAGTAGATTTACCAAACTACTCATTCATGTGTTCATCAACATGTATGCAATGTAAAGATATCAAATCCACACATAGATAAATCAACCACCATATGAAAACATAGATTTTTCACGTGGAAACCCAAATGGGAAAAACCACGGTGGGAATTGATACCCAAAAAATTTTCACTCTTTCAGAATGTGCCTTGTTAAAGGCCTAGCCCGATTAGAAGCTTTACAATAATGCCCGGTTAAGAGCAGACCTTGTTAGGGGTCACTCGGTGAAGGGATTTTAACCTCAACCTTGTTAAATGATTTAAACTCAGGTTAATGAGCTTCCCGGTTAAGGGATTTACAACATCAGGCCTGTTAGGACCTACCCGGTTAAGGGATTTTAATACTACTGTAACTGTTAGGGAGCAACAGATAAAATGATTTGATCAATGCACTCTCTTCTTGCTAGTACAGATCCATTTCAACTCTAATCTTCTTCACTAATGCAAACATCTCAATCTGGTTTGGCACACTCTTCTTCTCTGATCACTGACACAAAATCACTTCTCAAACTCGACCTAAATACACTTTTCAACTAGGTCGGTTACATAAACATAACCAAATTCAATATACATTGAATTTACATTTTAGATCATTACAGATCATTGCAAATCATTATAGATCATCATACAGATCATTACAAAAAATTTCAAGACAATTACAGTCATTGAATGATCATAACACATCACCACACATCGATTTGATAAGCTGTCAAACCCTTATCACATTCTGCTAAGCACTTTTCTATTTACCAAGAAATTCGTTCCTTGATCACACTTAAATGCAATCTTATCATCACACATGGTTTCTGAAATGTCATCACTAAGTAATGAACATGATAAGATTCACTGCTAAACCATAAAACATCATCGATTAAAGATCTTGTTATTGGCTCTCAAACCCTGCACTCAATATATAATAGTCAATTACAAACATGACTTCCGGTTCTCCGAACAAGATGTGGTACCTGCCATAGACTCATTATACTGTCATAAGCATACATTCCAAACCACAACACCTAACTCAACATGAATTTCTACCACAACCATCTCCTTCACTATTCCTCCTTATCGATTGACTGCAACTTAGAAAACATTCCATTATCGATTAAGATAGATAACTTTTATAATACACCAAACATAAACAAACATGGTTGCCATCAATGACAACATAGATAACTTATCATAGAGCATCATATCACAGTTATATCATTACCAACAGTCCTTCAATATATCATCACTAACAGTCCTTCAATATATCATATCATCCTTTATCGATACATCGTCATCTCTATCAGTCATGCCAATATGCCAACAATAAGAGAAATTGATTAGATCAGTTTTGGTTTTGATGGTTAGGTGTGATGTGTGTATGAGTGATTGCACACAATTTCAAGTGTGTGGTAGAAGGATTTATGCTCCAGAATATCAGAACAAAGTCGTATTGTAGAACATGGCATTTTGTGCTTAACCAGAACTATTTTGGCATATGTATATGCTTTTTATCAGTTCACATATTCCAATTATCATATTTAATCATTTTGTAAGGCATTGATCCTTCCAGGGTTGTAGCCCTTATTATAATTTGAGCATTGAGCTCTAGGCAATGTTCCCGAATGCATTGGCATTCCTCTTATGTAATATTTTTATACTTCTAATAGAGTATGTTAATAATGTGGGTTTGAATCCCATTGTGGTTTTTCCCTTAGCCAAGTTTCCACATAAAAATCTTGGTGTTATGGTGTTGCTGATCTTTGCTTTGTGTTTCTGCACTTTACTTATCTTTATTTTCATTGTGGTTGAAAGAACATGTTGAGAATGTTAAAAATTATGAAACACTGATCCACCCCCCTCTCAGTGTTCCTTGATTTCAACAATTGGTATCAGAGCCTAGTTCCTCAGAAGAAGCCTAACAACTTGAGGAGGATCTGGGAAAGTGAATCAATGGATTTGGGTAGTCTAGAGCAATAGCTTATTGTAACACTTGAGGATCTTGATCAAGCCCAAGATGAGGTCTGAAAAGTGAAAGTAAACCTTAAAGATACTGATAACTTTATTGAAATATTGAAGGATCAGTTGAGAAAGTCAAGGGAGAAGAGAAAGGAGCGTGTTGATCAACTTAAGTAGAAAGAAAGTCAAAGCATTGATGAAGAAGCCTTGAAGGAAAAGACAGAAGAATGTGACAAACTTGCTAGAGCCAATACAATCCAGAAGAATGAGATGGAAGCCATTGTGATGAAATTGACAAAAGAGATTGAAGAAAGGAAGAAGAATGATGAGAAGCTTTCTCAATCCATAAAAGACAAATCTGAAGAATGTTGCAAACTTGAGAGTGAGAATGGACAACTGAAGCTTAACCTGCAAGACTCCAGACAACATAAGGGAGATCTTGAAAGGAAGATCATTCTTATTAGATATGATCTTGATGTTGTAAATGAGTATAAGGAGAAGTTTCAGGTCAGCTCAACCAAGATAGATGAGATGATTGCAAGTCAAAAGAATCCTAATGACACTCAAGGTCTTGGATTTGAGAAAGGTGAAAACTGCAAATCACCACAATAGAAGAACAACTCAAGAAAGACTTTGGTAAGTTAGCCTAATGCTCAAAAGTTCAATGGTATTTGTTTTGTTTGTAAGAAATTTGGTTATATGGATAGTTAGTATAGAAATAGGATGAATAATAATGGTCCATCTTTTACCGGTCAATGTTTCAAATGCAATAAATATGGTCATAAACAAATGAAGCCAAAAGTGTGAAGAATAACTTTCAAAATAGGAGAAATGTTAGATGTTATGCATGCCGTAGGTTTGGACATGTTTCTAATCAGGGTAGATTGAGAGGAAATCAGATGAAATTCAGACCTATGCAAGGAAATATAGTTTGTTATGCTTGCAACAAATCTAGTCACATTGCTAAGTATTGTAGAAGAAAAAATGTGAATAGGAGAGGTCTAGAAGACAAGAACAAGAATGTGAAGGCTGATGACAAAGGAAAAGTAAAAGTTGAGGAGATCAGAGATTAAATGAAGAAAACATGGGTGAAGAAGAGTGAGTTTGAGGCAGGAAATGGGTTTGCACCTGATTCTGGTGTTGGGACCTCATCTGGTAACTAAGCTAAGGCATTCAACCTTAGGGGGAGGTTTTGATGAAAATCTTACAAACCCCTTGTTTGAGGATTGTGCTTGATTCCAACAGGTTGCATAGGTATGTACGATGCTCACATATGTTTATTATGGATTTTCGGAAGAGTTAGAACAAATTTGAAGGTCTGCAGAAGATCTTTGTGAAACACAAAGCATTTGGAAGTATTGGGGTTAAGTGCATTTACAACAATGAAAAGTTAGGTTTGTGGTGAATAAAAAGTGACTTAATCACTTCATTTGTCACTTTGCATTCGAAGCGAAAGAGAAAAAGAGCACATTGAAGGAGAATTTGTAGAGATTTTGAACGATATCTAGATTTGTTGTGCGATCTTACATCCAGTTGAAAAGTATTTAATAGTGAAACCCCTTTCGATTGAAGTTTGAAATTTGAATTTGATAAGATGACTACATCTGGTACTGCAATTATTTTTATTGTTGAAATCACTGAGTGTGAATGACCTAATTTCAAAAATCATCCATTCATTTTGATGGAAGATGATCCTAAGAGTGTGTTCTCATCAGTACTCTACGAAGTACTGCATATTGAAGATATTAGGGTATATACGCATTGTTCCATTGAGGAATTAGGTAGCTCTTAAATGTTGAATCTATACAACAATTAACTATTAGATAAGAGTTTAGTATCGAAACCAAAATTTCAGGAGTTGGAAAAGAAGCGTATTGTGCAGTTTGTTAGGTTTTAGATGTTTTATGAACATGACTGGATTTAGTTCATAGTGAACTGAGTACTTGATGAATTCATGTGGTTGGAAAAGCCCCACAAGATTACCAAGATAGTTATTCAAGCTTTGATATGATTGTGTGCATTCGGTGAATTGCCATCCTTGAAAGCTGTAAAGAAAGACATTGTGACTAATGCAACCGGGTCGAAATTTGAAAAACGGGCAATGCCAATGGTGCAAGGGCACTTAGAAATTTTTGTTGAGTTTGTTTCTAGGATGTTGCAATCATGTTTTTATTTTTGAAATAAGGTTAGGAGGCCATAGAGTGTGTGGTCAAATGATTGTAAGGGACCCAAGAATCTTTGTTTGACCAATGTTGCCATTTGAGCTCTTAAAGGTGCTAGGTAGAGCACTTAATAGGATAAGTTGTTTTTGGGTTAATTTAGGTTGGCTAATGTCATTTTGAGATTGTTAAGGTCATATGAGTCATTTGAGAGTGACCAAGTTTGGGTTTGAGAAAAGTTGCTCACGTATGCAACAATTTGCAAAAGTTGCTTATAGCAACTTTGCAACATTTTCATACTCCAATGGTTAGCTGGTTGACACAATTAGTTGTGAGAGTTTGTAACTACTCCAAGGCTAGTATAAGGCTTGGAAATATCGATGATAATCATTTGTTGAAGGTGGTTGAAGATCTGAAGATAATAAACAATTTTGGTTTGCCATTTGTGTGTGTTCTTCCGAGTTTTTGTTGTTCCTTGCAAGTTTGTATGACCTGTACAAATCGATCATTCCAAAACAGGGACATGGATTATTATTCTGGTGTCTTACCTTCATTTTTTTTCATTTGGAGTCTTGAAGTATTTTAGTTTGTGAATAAACTCCATTTTGTTGCAGTGGGTCCAAGAGCCCTAAAAACTGAGGTTTTGAGAGAAAAATGGCTCAAACCTAACGTTCCAAGGTGGATTTCCTCTCCAAAACCTTGTGGAATGTTAGGTTGCAATGTATTATATGTTTTCTTTTTAGTTTTGAGATAGGGAAAAAAAACAAATATTTTCCACTATACGCTAAGCTTGGCACGTTGAGTTGGCAAGCGTTAGGAATCATGGATAACAAGCCCTAATTGGGTGAGTCCGGTGGGTGAAGGAGAAGTATGATTGGTTTGGAATTCCATATGGAAGCATAGACCCCAAACTATCATCAATTCACCCAAGCAATCATACCGGTGAAGGAGTTTTGATCAATCCCTATTTTTAAGGTCTAGAAAGGGGCAATTAGGCCTAGTTAACCGGTAAGGGTTAGATATGTTAGTGACCAAAACCACCTCCAATTTTGAGATATTATATATAAATTTCAAAAGGATGTCTAGAATGAAAAAGAGTTCATAGGGTTTTTTAGGAAGTTTAACCGATGAATGCAGAATACAGGTCGTTGACAGGGCTACTAGAACCGGTTAGGCCTAAAAGTGTAGTTTATTTGTAAAACATCAAACCGGTAAGTGTCAAAAACTCCTGAGAAAGGAGTAGGGCTAAGAATAAATTCAAAATCATCCATCCTAATGTGTGTAGTGTAGGGAATAAATATCTTGTGGTAGAGGGTTTGAACTCTTAGGTTGAGTGTGAAAGGGAGTGAAAAAACAAGGTCTCCTAGTCAAGAAAATGGAACTCACAAAACAAAAAGAGCTTATCCTAGCCTAAGGACCTTGGGAAGGTCAAAGAGGGTAAGTCTTGCAGAACCTTGGAGGGTGTGTGGTGTAGAATCATTGGATGGTTCTTGTGTAACTTAGAGGAGGTACCTAGACAAGGTAGCACATAGTGGTGAGAGACAATCCACTCTACATCAAATTGGTATCAAAGCCAATTGATTGAACAAAGTGGTGTATGTCAGACCTAGAGGTAGAGTTAGAAGCCTTCAGCATGCCACCAAAGGAAATGAGCCAAGAGGCCATCAGGAAGTTGGTCCAAGACATGCTTAGTGAAGCCCGGGAGCAAGAAACCAAGAAAGGCAAGGGAAATGTCACTGAATGGGGTGATGAAACTGATGATGAAGATGCATATGTGATAGGGGTCATAACAAAAAAGGAGTTGGACAAATATCAGAAGATCTTCATGGATGCCTTCAAGTCAATCAATAAAGACAACATAAAAGGTTTACCCATCTACAATGGAAGCCTAAATGGCGAAGAGTTATTGGATTGGATAGAAGCCTTGAACAATAATTTTAAATACAAGGAAGTTGTAGAAGAAAAGAGGGTCAATTTGGCCAAGTCAAGATTGAAGGGATCAACCGTGTGTGGTGGAACATAATGCAAGAAGATAGAGAAAAAACTGAGAAAGAAGAGCATCTCTTGGGAGAGAATGAAGATCAGGATTAAAACTCAATTCTTACCTGTAGATTATGAGGTGCAGATGCACAAGAAGTTGCAAAATTTAAAACAAAGAGAAATGGATGTGAGTAATTAAATAGAGGAGTTCAACAAACTTACCCTAAGAGCTAGGAAGCAAGATGAAGAAGTGGAGAAGGTTGCGAGGTACTTAAATGGCCTTAGACAAAACATTCAAGATGAGATCAACATGATAGCACCTGAAACAGTCCATAAATGCTTTCCGTTAGCCTTGAGAGCAGAAGATAAGATCAAAAGGAAAGGTGAACATAATCAAAGGAGAAGAGATGGTAGAGGTTATAGAGGAAGATGCACCTTTGGAAGGGGCTATAATCCCATAAGAATGATGAAGGAAATCAATCAAAGAATGTTGGTGATAATCCTAACAAAGGAGGATAGTTTAGAGGCAACTCTAGAGGGAGAAATAACTATAGAGGCAAATTTGGAAATTCAGGAAGAGGAACCATAGTCTTCATTGGAAAATGCTACTATTATCATCAAGTGGGGAATTCCATGAGATAGTGTCCTGAAAAGACTTCAATCTCTCACATGGGAGACAAGAGAACTCATCTGGTGAAAGAAGAGGATTGTCAAAGTGCTACCTCACCAATCAGCAAGGCAGGACCAGTCCTAGAAGGAGAGAACTTGATGCTAAGAAGGACCTTGTTGAAGGTACCATAGTCCAAAGACCTACACAAAGGAAGACACTTTTCAAAGCCACCTACAGATCTCATGGTCTAATGAGAACATTGTAGTAGATGAGATGGTAGACAAACTAAAATTGAAAAGGTTGCCACATACCACCCCCTATAAGGTATCTTGGTTTAGTAAAGGTCATCATGTGTTTGTAGATGAGCAAGCTTGGGTAGAGTTTGAAATAGGAGATTACAAGGATAGAGTGCTATGTGACATATTACCCATGGATGCATGTCACTTATTGTTAGGACTCCCTTGGAAGTATGATTTCAAAGCCATACATGATGGGGAGAAGAATTCCTATGTTATCACCAAGGAGGGTAGAAATGTTCAAATGGATCCCTTGATTGATCAAGGAGAAGAAAGACATGTTGGATCAAGTGTTATGTTGCTTAGTGGGAAAGAGTTATTGAAATTGTTGAAGCATGAAGGGAACCAAGGATGTGCTCTTATAGTGAAACCAAAAGAAGAGACAAAGACTAAAACCAAGCTGATGAAACCTCAAGAAGTGTAGACCTTATTAGATTGGTACAAAGACATAGTTGTCAATGAGATTCTAGATGCCTTACCCCCTATGAGAGATGTTAACCATTAGATAGACCTCATACTTGGTTCAACTTTTCCAAACAAAACTTACAAAATGACACCTACTCAAAATGAGGAAATAGCAAAGCAAGTGCAGAAACTGCTAGATAAGGGGTTGATAAAGAAGAGTTTAAGTCCATGTGCAGTGCCTACTATTTTGGTACCTAAAAAATATGGTAAGTAGAGGATGTGCACTGATTCAAGGGCCATAAACAAAATCACAATTAGATACTGGTTTCCAATGGACTACCTAGGTGGAGCTTGCTACTTTTCTAAGGTGGATTTGAAATCAGGCTATCATCAAATTAGGATCAATCCTGGTGATGAATCAAAGGTAGCCTTTAAAACAAAACAAACTTTAAAAATTGAGGTGTTATATGAATGGTTGGTGATGCCCTTTGGGCTCACAAATGCACCTAGCACCTTCATGAGACTCTTTAATGAGTTTCTTGTAGAGTTCATTGGTAAGTTTGTCATTGTTTATCTTGATGACATTCTGATTTTTAGTAGGTCAAAGGAGGAGCATATCAAACATTTGAATCAAGTTTTGAGGAAGCTACATCAAGAAAAGTTGATGATCAACTTGGATAAATGTGATTTTTTCAAAAATGAATTGGTGTATCTTGGTTTTGTAGTTTCTCAAGGTTGTTTAAAAATGGATCCATCAAAAGTGGAAGCAATAGTAATTTGGCCCACTCCTAAGTAAATAGGAGACATAAGAAGTTTCCATGGTCTAGCTTCTTTTTATACGAAATTCATTAGAGGTTTTAGCCATGTGTGTGCACCTATCTTGAACACCATCAAAGGTGGCATAAAATGTCAGTTTAAGTGGACTAGTGCAACAAACAAAGGGTTTGAGTTGTTCAAACAAAAGGTAGAAGAACTTCCTTACCTTAGGCTCCCTGATTTCAATCATCTCTTCACTATGGAGTGTGATGCCAACAAGTTGGCTATAGGAGTCGTTTTGAGCCAAGAAGGTCACCTAATTGCATTTTTCTCTAAGAAGCTCAATGACCAAAACAAAAGTATTCTACCTATGATCTAGAGTTATATGCTATGGTGCAAGAACTCAAGAAGTGGTGACATTATTTGTTACCTAAATAGTTCATAGTCTACACTAATAATCATGCATTTAGTTTTTTGAATGGGCAGGAGAAATTGAATCAAAGACACCTCAAGTGGGTTGCGTATTTGTAGGCCTGCACCTTTTCCATCAAGCACAAGAAATGAGTCACTAATAAGGTAGCAGATGCCTTAAGTAGAAGGGTTCTAAGCATTCACTAAGTATAGCTACAAAGTGTGGGGTTAAATGACCTCAAAGATCTCTATCAAGGTGACAAAGATTTTGGTGAAGCATATGACGTTTTCTCAAACTTTGCTAATGTTTTTCATGTTGCCTATTCCAATTTTATGTTGCAGGAAGGCTTATTGTTTAAAGAACACTTACTTTGCATACCACAGTTCTCTATGAGAGAAAATATCATCAAGGAGAAGCATCAAGGCAGTCTAAGTGGAGATTTTGGTCATGACAAGACCTTAGAGAAGGTTGGCAGGTTCTACCATTGGCCTAGAATACAGTCAGGTGTTGGAAGATTTGTGGAGAAATGTGCTATTTGTCAAAGGGCTAAGGGTACTTCCAGAAATGCAAGTTTATATCAGCCTCTAGCCATACCAACAAGGCCATGGGAGTGTGTGAGTATGAACTTTGTTCTTGGTTTACCTAGAACTCCAAGAG
Source organism: Cryptomeria japonica (assembly GCF_030272615.1). Taxonomy (NCBI): domain Eukaryota; kingdom Viridiplantae; phylum Streptophyta; class Pinopsida; order Cupressales; family Cupressaceae; genus Cryptomeria; species Cryptomeria japonica. The sequence continues at coordinate 615,070,681 of NC_081406.1, read as the reverse complement.
GATATGACAATGTCTAAGTCATAGTGGCTAGATTCAGAAAAATGATGCACTTCCTTGAAAATGCACTAATGATGCCTCCTACATAGCAGGGTTGTTCTTCAAAGAGATTGTGAGGATCCATGGTTTGTGTCTTAGCATTGTGAGTGATAGAGATACAAAATTTTGAGTCACTTTTGGCAAAACTTGTGGAAGAAACTTGGTAATAACCTTTCTTTTTCATCTGCATACCATCCACAATCTGATGGTCAAACTGAAGTAGTGAATAGGTCCTTGGTTAATTTATTGAGATGTCTCACCAAACAATATGGTCAAGTTTGGGATCTAGTATTGGGACAAGTAGAGTATGCCTACAATTACTCTATAAATAGAAGCACAGGCCAAAGTCCATTTGAGATTGTATATGGATGTCATCCAAGGGTTATCTTAGAACTCAGAGACCTCAATTCTATGGACCATAGGAGTGCTCAAGGTGAAAACTTTGTAGAGAATATGAAGGAGATTCATGAACAACTCAAGAAAACATTGCAGCAGAACAATGAGAAATACAAAACACAAGAAAACAAAACAAGAAGAGAAGTACCCTACAAGGTAGGTGATTTGGTTATGTGCTATCTGAGAAAGGAAAGAATTCCTAAGGGACAACCTAGAAAAATGTGCATGAATAAAATTGGACCTCTTAAGGTTGTGCATAAGTATGGCAACAATGCCTTTGAGGTAGAACTACCACCAAAATTGGGAATATCATCAATATTTAATGTATGTGATTTATTCCAGTATAAAGGATCTCAGTTAGCTGCAAACCAATAAGAGACTACTTCTATTGAAGAAGTAGATTGGATACAAGACCTACCTCCAAGCCAACTGGTGACATTGGACTGCAATTTGCACTCCAAGATTTTTAAAAGGACTAGGAAAGGAGTCTATAGAGACTACTTGGTTAAATGGATAGGTCTCCCTGAATTTGAAGCTACATGGTTGTCTAAAGGAGATATAATGAAGCATGGAACCACTATTCAAGCCCTATTCACTCAAGGGACTTGAGTTTTTCCTACCCCGGGAGTATGGTGCAGGGGCACTTAGCAAATTTTGTTGTTTATTTATAGGATGTTAGAATCATGTTTTTTATTTTTGTAATAAGGCTGAGAGGCCATAGAGTGTGTGCTAAAATTATTGTAAGGGCCCTAAGAGTCTTTGTTTGGCACATGTTGGCATGTGAGCTCTTAAGGGTGCCAGGTAGAGCACTTAAAAGGATAAGTTATTTTTGGGTTAATGTAGGTTGGTTGATGTTATTTTTAGATTGTTAAGGTCATATGAGTCATTTGAGAGTGACCAAGTTTGGGTTTGAGAAAAGTTTCTCACCTATGCAACAATTTACAAAAGTTGCAAAATTTTCTCATAGCAACTTTGCAACATTTTCATACTCCAACGATTAGCTGGTTGACACAATCAGTTGTGAGTGTTTGTAACTACTCCAAGGCCAATATAAGGCTTGGAAAGACTGATGATAATCAATTGTTGAAGGTGGTTGAATATCCAAAGAGAATAAACAATTTTGGTTTCCCATTTGTGTGTGTTCTTCAAAGTTTTTGTTGTTCTTTGCAAGTTTGTACGACCTTTATGGATCGAACATCCTAGAAAAGGAACATGAATTATTATTCTGGTGTCTTACCTTCATTTTATTATTTTATTTTGAATCTTCAAGTGTTGTAGTCTATGAATAAACTCCATTTTGTTGCAGGGGCACTAAAAACCAGGGTTTGAGAGAAAAATGGCTCCAACCTAATGTTCTAAGGTGGATTTCCTCTTTGAAACCTTGTGGAATGTTAGGTTGCAATGTATTCTATGTTTTCTTTTTGGCTTTGAGATAGGGGAATTCAAAACAAATATTTGCCACCATACCCTAAGCTTGGCATGTTGAGTTGGCAAGCGTTAGGAATCATGGATAACAAGCCCTAATTGGGTGAGTCCGGTGGGTGAAGGAGAAGTATGATTGGTTTGGAATTCCATATGGAAGCACAGACCCCAAACTATCATCAATTCACTCAGGCAATCAGACCAGTGAAGGAGTTTTGATCAATCCTTATTTTTAAGGCCTGGAAAGGGTCAATTAGGCCTAGTTAACCAGTAAGGGTTAGATATGTAAGTGACCAAACTCACCTCCAGTTTTGAGATATTGTATGTAAAATTCAAAAGGATGTCTGGAATGAAAAGGAGTTCATAGGGTTGTTGCAGAAGTTTAACCGATGAATGCAGAATACCTTGTTGACAGGGCTACTAGAACCGGTTAGGCCTAGAAGTGTAGTTTGTTTGTAAAACATCAAACCGGTAAGTGTTAAAAGCTCCTGAGCAAGGAGTAGGGTTGGCAATCCATTAAAAATAATCCATCCTAATGTTTTTAGAATGGGGAATGAAGATCCTATGGTAGAGGGATTGAACTCTCATGTTGACTGTGAAAGGGAGTGGAAAAACAAGGTCTCCTAGTCAAGAAAATGGAACTGACAAAACAACAAGAGCTTATCCTAGCCTAAGGACCTTGGTAAGGTCAAAGAGGGTAAGTATTGTAGACCCTTGGAGGGTGTGAGGTGTAGAATCATTGGATGGTTCTTTTATAACTTAGAGGAGATTCTTAGACAAGGTAGCACAAACTGATGAGAGACAATCCACTATACATCAACCAATCAATGATATCCTAGAGCATGATATCAGGTTTGCATCAATGGTCATTGTCTATAAGATCTATTATTCCAAAAGAGAAAATTTTGTTTTTGGTACTGCCATATATGATGCATATGAAATGATGAGGGAGAACATGAAGTATGATATTTGTGAGTTTCTCCAGAGTGAGCTTATTAAGAATATAAAAAAGATCAAAGAAAATAAGAAATATCCTTTCAAATTCAGAACACTGCTTCTATGTCTATTTTTCTACTTTTTGAAAGAGGTTCCGAGTGTTAGGCAAGTGTTGTGGGCCATTGATAGGCCAACAGGAGTTTATATCTAGGAATACCTATACAATTCTGGTGACTATAAGGTTCGGAATAAGAAGCTATGGGGATAATTCAAAAAAATCCTAAAGGAAATGCATGAGAGGGAAATAATCCCTAAGTCTATTGTAGAAAAATATCAGGACACCATATGCTTTATAGTTGAAACTAATCAATTTTTGATGGAAATAGTGGAGCTTCAGATGCTATCGATTTTGCCTATGGGCTATGAGGTGGAAGAACAAATTTTGGAACTGTATGCACAATGCTTATTGAGTAAACTAGTGGACCCCAATGAAGAAAGGTTCAGAACATACAAGGAGAAGAGTTTAGAACTTCATCAGCAGTTCAAGAAACTAATCATCCAAAAGAAAGGTCTGGAAAGAGGTTGAGTCTCTTGTAGAGAGCATGGGGATAACAAATGGAGCCGTCCAGAAAGCTAGAGAGGAAAATATTCTTTCTAAGGAGTAGAGAGTGAAGAAGGAATCTAAGCTGGAAGCACCTAAGCCTAAGCCAAGGCAATCTAGAGGCATAGCCTCGTCCTCTAGTCTTGCAAAGCCATCAAGCCAGCCTAAATATTCAATCAAGCCATTTGGTAGTAGTGAGAAGAAGAGGAAGACAATCAGATTTGTGACTATGGATGAAGAAGAGACTCAATCTGATGAGGCGGTGAAGGAGGTGCAGGCCAAAGCTCGAAAAGTCACCAAGATTAGTAAGGAGAAGCATTCCGGTAGAACAAGATCTCGTAAGAAATCTAAGACATCTATGTTTGATGAGGCACTAAAAGAAGGTAAATTCACTATTGTACCTCTTGTAACATTAGAATAGATTGTGAATGAAGTTATTAAGAAGGATAACTCAAAGCCATTAGCAATGGTATGACAATTTTGATGAATAGGGGAAAAGAACATTAGAGGAATCCACTGTAGAATACCTAAATGTATATAGTAAAGCTTTGATCGAACTAATGACAATCATACCCAAGGGCCTGTATGACATTTTGGATGCTAGGAGACAAACGAAAAATAAGAAAGATGAGGATTTGAAAGAATATATATTAGTAAATTTATGTTTAGTCATTTCTAAGGAAGAGATAGTTAGATTACTTAAATTAGTAAAGAATGAGCTCTAGAGTAAGCATAGAGTAAATAAAATCACGTTAGGGAAGATTGATGAAGTTGAAAAGGAAACAGAGAAGATTTTGATGAAAGTTTTCTTAGATAATCAGTATGAAGTTAATCAGGTTAAAGGTAAAGAAGAACCTCACTCGAGAGAATATGGCATACTATCACAGGACAATCTAGAACTGTAGACATATAATAATACTTCTATTCTGGAAGTATAGGTTAATGATCCGACTGATGTTAGGGTTGAGGATGTTGCAGAAAATAATGATAAAATAGGTACAGATGAAGCAAGAACAATAGATGATGGAAAGGACAAGGTTGACAATCCTCCAGTTCCTGAGAAGGATGCTATCCGAGTCAGTTGATTCCATCTTAGTATGTTTGAGTAGTCATGAAAATCAGGTAATATCATTACTTGAGAAAATCAGAAATCTGAATCATGATCGAGAGAGAATAATTAGCAGAGTTGTAGAAATTAGGAGTCTCATTACTCCTAAGCTAGACATTATGTTGAGTTCTCTCAAGGATACTCAAGGTGCTCTAGCCAATGGTGATTTGAAAGATGTAAAAATAGTAGAGGCACAAGACTATTTGTTTAGTGGATTCATAACTATGTTGGAGAATCTGCAAAAGGGTTGGGATAGCCACCTCAACACATTTAAGAATTCATATGTAGACATCTTTAGATTTTTGTGACTATAAAAGGACTGTGTATACATATGTAAATAGCATTTTTTATTTCTGAAATTCTACCTTTGCCATTGATGTCAAAGGGTAGTGTATAGGAGTGAAAAATGTTGATCCTAGGGGGAGTTCTTTGATTCTTTGATTCTTTGGAGTCTAACAGTTAGATTCTTGTTGCAGTGTATATATTTTGGTTCTGGTCTGATATTTAGTCATTTTTCATTAAGTGTTGCGATCAGTGCCAAAGGGGGATATGTTGGCAAGAGACACTATATTGATGATCAAATGTTGTTATTGATGACAAATTGAGTTAGATTTTCAATCCATTGTTGCTGATTCGTTCATACAGAAAGAGTGATTGAGGTCTGGTGAGAAGAACATGTCGTTTGACTATGTACAGTGTTTTGATTGGCGATTTAGTTGTCTTGAGTATTTAGTGTTGGAGATCTGAGAGATGCATTATGGATGTGTAAATTACCTTATTCCTGGTTTGTGGCCTCTAGTGATATGTCATGTGTAAATTGGAAGATTTGGTAGATAGGTTTTCTGGTAGAACAATGTTCATTAGTAGTAGTGTGTGGAAATTATTTGTGCAGATCATGCAAAGGTATTTTGGCAGTTGTTTGTGTGTTCGAGGATGTTGAGCCAACATGTGGGAAGCATGTGGACATTTTGTTTTGGTATGCTTGGTTGTTTTGGACCGGATTAAGCCAACTTGGGTAACATGTTTCATTTGTGTGTTATGTGGTTTTTGGGCCAACATGATGAAGACCTAATTTGAGGTTGCAGATATATAAGAGTGATTGATTTGAAAATTTTTGGTGTCGATAGTTGTGTGTGATGTGTGTATGAATGATTGCATGCAATTTCAAGTGTGCGGTTGAAGGATTTGTGCTCCGAGATACAACAGAATATCAAAACAGAGCAGTATTGCATAACGGGGTATTTTGTGCTTAATCGAAACTGTTTTGGTATATGTAGATGTTGTTTATCAGTTCAGATATTCCAATTATCATATGTAATCATTTTGTAAGGAAGTGAGCCTTCTAGGGTTGTAACCCTTATTTTAATTTGAGCAGTGAGCTCTAGGCAGTGTGCCCGAATGCATGTGCATTCCCCTTATGTAATATTTTTATCCTTCTAATAGAGTATATTAATATTGTGGGTTTGAATCCCACCGTGGTTTTTCCTTTAACTGGGTTTCCATGTAAAAATCTTGTTGATATGGTGTTGTTGATCTTTGCTTTGTCTTTCTGCGCTTTACTTTTCTTCATTTGCATTAAGTGGTTGAAAGAATAGGTTAAGAATGTTAAAAATTGTGGAACACTGATTCACCCCCCCCTCTTAGTGTTCCTTGATTCCAGCAAGGTGATCACCACTCATTGATTCATTGTATGTAATTTATTCTTTGAGATCAGATGTACCAGATGATGTACATATGTATATACTTACATATATATATATTTTACATACATTTAGGTAGTGATATATATATGATGGATACCTCATTTTGATCCATGTATATATGGTACTTGTATGCATTTATGATGTATGGACGCACATGATATGAGATACTTGACATGTTTGTGATGTAGGATGTGATGCATGGATGATTGCCATATAGGATGTTATTTATGAGATGATTGTATATGTGATACACTGAAGAATTTGTGATGTAGGATGTAATGGAATTATGATGATTGATGACATTATACCATTTGATATGTGATGCATGGATTATAAGCTAACCCAATTGTAATATAGGATCTGATGAGTGCACGATGAGCATTATGTGATGTATGCATAATGAGATTATGAATATATGGATGTATGTATATTGTATTGTTGTTCTATATGCCATGGATGCAATGCATATGAAAGGTTATGTGATGGATGATGCATCATATGATGCTTATGAAAATTATACTGTATGGATTATATGCTAACCCATATGTGATGTAGGATGCAATGCTATGAGATGCAGAATTCTCCAAGGAGACTAGACAAGGATGGAAAGGCGGGTGGAAGAACTAGGATATGTGCGCACATTTCTAGATAAGATCAAGGAATGGAGAAGGATCAAGTGAATGCAAATAAATGCATATTAAAAGATCATGGAGTGTGAGCACCTGTGAAATGGGATGCCATGTAGTGAGAACTTATTTTGATTTAGCATTATATTTGAGTCACTAGGATATGAGGAACCAAGGTGGAAGTTCACAGACAATGCATGGATTGACACACATATAAATAGACACATAGGTTGATCTAGCACCACACAGAGTTATAGAGAATGCTACAAGCAACAATGGTATCTAAGAACCACAAGTAGAAGATATGACCCAGTGTAAGATGAGATAATAGAGACCTTATGAGAGTACAAAAAGGAACACATCCATAAAACATGCCAAGAAAAACCAAAAATGACAAGATCACATCGGCTACGATGTTATTATTAGCACACCATGATATCAAGGATCATAGCGACAAAGAGGAAATAAAGAAAATATTTCTTTAAAAAGATAGACAAATATAGAAAAGAATCAAAAGCCAAAACGAGTGTCATATATCTTTTGCCAAAGGATGACTAATGGATGAGGATTGATGATGTTGTCTGACTAGAGGAAGGATACATCTTGTATAGACTGATGATGAGATGAGGATCAATGAGATCGATTGATGAAAAGGGACTTGGTAACATCGTGATGACAAAGTTGCTAAAGATTAATTTTTGAATAGCAAGCTGATAGGTTATGATCTCGAAGGACACAACCAACACACATGTATCCAAAGTGACACATATATACACAACACCCCTATATACAACTGACAAGGTGACCAAGGAGAGGGGAGGGGGAATATATAGGACAAATGTGACACAATGCACAGAGGACCAAGCATGGAAAGGTATCAACTATGAACAAGAAGAGTGCAAGGTGGGGTTGATTGAGGAAAGCTACGAATGAGGGAATGTGGGTAACATGGGATACCACACGGATGGAGGATGAATTTGATGGAGATGTTGAGGATGGGCATCGATAGATACCATACCATGGGAGATGAAAAAGACACAGCTAAAAGATAATGTTAGCGTATAACTCCATGGGTTAACACTTAATCATAGTTAGGCCAATTATAACACATACCAATTGACCTTTTTAATTTGGTGAGTCATTTGTAATAGGTGTCATATCACTTGACACATCGCCTCTATTTTAGAGTGGTTACGTGTTATTCTCTTGCTTTGAATATCACTACCTATCCTCATATTGTGGAGAGTTGAGTATTCAAACTATACTATATTATACTTGTCACTTATCAATACAAATTGTTCATTCTGACTTGTAATCTTGTGTTTGATATTCTTTCCATGATCTTATTTTCTTCATGGTATCAGAGCCTTGTGGTCAGCATCAAATAGAGATTAGTGGTTGTGTGAATCAGGTTTTTGGATTCTTACAGTATGCTGGTCGAATAGGGGAAGATTCTAAACAAACATAGTTAATTCGTGCTCACCCTAGACATTCTTCTAACCCATTAGCGCAGTGCAAGAGGGCATGGTGAAGGGTTCGAGCATGGGAAAGAGAGACCACAACCCTGCTTGCACTCCTTTGGCCTATGCACCTCGTGCACATCTCCATGGTATCAGAGCCCTGTGGTCAGCATCAAATAGAGATTAGTGGTTGTGTGAATCAGGTTTTTTGATTCTTACAGTATGCTGGTCGTCGAATAGGGGAAGATTCTAAACAAACACAGTTAATTCGTGCTCACCCTGGACATTCTTCTAAACCATTAGCGCGGTGCAAGAGGGCATGGTGAAGGGTTCGAGCATGGGAAAGAGAGACCACAACCCTTCTTGCACTCCTTTGGCCTATGCACCTCGTGCACAACTGCTGTGCACCCACTACCCTCAGACACGATCCCCTATATGCCACGACACACCCAGGTGGCTCTTCGCACCCCTTCTTAATCAACTCGAGCTCTATGGCCCGCGACGAATGCGATAGCTAGACGGTCTCCGCACGTAGCACTCGACGTGGCCTCATAGGCTTTTTGTGGAATTTTTGATGGCATAAGAAATTTGGGGGGTGATGTCATGGCAAGGGGGGTCCAAAGTCTTTGGACTTTAGCCCCTAGTTCTTTCCTACGCTTGGGGGCTTAATTTGCTCCTTAATTTTATGGCAATTTTTCTTCTATTGAATTTTTTTATTGGAGGAGGTTAATTTTGTAATAAGGAAAAAAATAATTTCTCATTAAATTTTGCTAGGCAACTCAGAATTGAGTGTTGTCTTTTACAAAAGAGCCAATTTTTGTGTATTTTTTGAGTTTTTTACAATGCACTCCTTCTATAAAGTACCAAAAACAAGGGGGGTCATCAAATATTAAATCAAGGGGGTATCCTTCTTGATCTTTATGGGGATGTACAATGTAGTCATATGGAAAGCATTACAATCTCCTTACTTGTTGCTACTTATGAATCTAGAAATGCTTCGTAGTGAGGATACATGATTCCTTGAAACAAATTATGCATACCAGTTTTCAACATTGCAGATTTAGAAACTAGTATGACAAGGTTCAGTCTTTCGATCATGTGCAAACTTCAGATACAACCACATCACTTCTTACTCATCTAAAATGGGAAGTCATCTTTCACACCATATGGATTCTCTTGCAAAAGATATATTGTAATGTACTAATATAAAGTGTCATACCTCTTTGTACTTTGTCATTGATGACATCTGTGATGTAATTCTCTTGTACTTCATAGATTAGAAATATCTTGTGAGACTTGGTACATGGCTCCAATTGAGAATTCGATTATACACATATGAACATAGCTCTAGTGAGACTTTGATTGCACCAATCTGCCATTGATGAGTATTTATCTAATGCTCGAAGCAAGTGTCTCCACGCCTGATCTTCATTTTGTGCAAACATTGGCTTTGTTGTAACAGATGGGGGGGGGGGGGGGGCTCCATGGTCTTCTCTTATCTCTTTTTTGGAGGATAGTTTTTCCCACTGGGTTTTCTATCTTTCTCCATTTATGAGAGATTTAATTGTACATGGGTACCTCACTAGGCTAGAAGCTGGGACCCATTTTCTTCACGCCCACCTTTAAAGCTATGTTGAAGGGGGGGTGTTAGTGTATTTATTAAGTCTACTTATTTGTGTATTTACACTGGACACTTTTCCATGCAAGATATCAAGTCGGTTAGGAGTTGTTAGAGAGGTGTTGACTCATTTTCAACACCTCATGCTACCTTTGTGGTAGGCAACTTGCCACCACTCATTATGTATTTGGTTCAACTTCTGATTCGACCCAATCACTCTACCTATATGTACAATGGTCAACTATGCCCATTCTTGGTGTAATCTTGTGCTTATTAACCCCCTGGTTCAATATTCTAGCCCAAGAGGGCTTAAATGTTTTTTATTTCCCATATTGTTTTCTTTGGAGGTGTAATTTTTTGCATATGAAAAACTTTGTAAGGTCATAATTTTTGCAAATTAACTCAAAATTAAGTCAATCATTTTGCAAAGTTGCATATTTTCTCATCCTCTATGCAAAAAAGTTGATATCACACTATAATTATAAAGTTCCTTATCACTCTTTTGTAAGGAGACGTTAAGAACTCTTTCCATTAATTTGCACAATAAGGGAACAATCAAACTAAAGGGAAAAATCCATTAAAAAGATGCATTCAGATGTCAAATGCACTCAATTATAAAGTGTCACTTTAAGGGGAGAATTAGGCTAGAGTGTTGAAAACCACTCTTACTACACTAAAGTACCACTTTAAAAATAAAAATTGAGTATCAAGAAGTATAAATTGCACCATTTCATCACCAAAAAGAAGGTTAAAAGATAATGGCAATGCCAAAGTTAGAAATTGACAGATGTGTTCCAAGTTCGACAGTAGGTGATCATTTGTCACCTTTCCCTAAATTATTTGTAAGTATCAAACATTGCAATACTTGCAAAATACTAATGAATCAAACCTATCATGACGTCCTTGGCAAAGGTACTGCTAAATTGGAAAATGGATATGTCCATAATGTCTACTTCATTCCCAACTTATTTAAAAATTACCTTTTAGTATATGCACTCACACAATTTGATAAGATAGTTGAGTTCACTACAAAATCAACCTTCATTCGAGAAGCAAAAGATCGAGGACTCATTGCAGTAGGCAAAGTTTGCAGCTTTGACTATGCCTTCATCTTTTTCACAACATTCATGATGCAACTTTAGAGCCTAGTATCAACTCTCAGCTCAAATAAGTTGGTTCTACATAGTAGAAAAATTGAACTCTACCTGATCTCTTAGTATGTAAAAACACTCATATAGTGTCAGATATTGGAAGTGTAAAAATGAAATTATCATTTTAACACTGATATATAAAGTGTATTGGGGAGATTGCAACATTGCAACTTGAATTACATTGGTTCCTACCTTATTCAAATGTGCACAAATGCATATCCTTTCTTTAGTTATTTTGTACATTTCTTAGACCTATATCCTGGTCTTTATCTTTTAAAAACACTACTTACTTCAATCAATTTTCCAAAAATCTCTCAACATCAAGGGAAAGGAAAGTTTTACAACTTCGACATGCTTCACGAGTACTACATATCTACATCAGAATCAACATCGACATCATCTTCTTCTAGAGGGGCTCTCTAGTCCTCTCTTTGTTTTCTCTATTTTGGAGGAATGTTTTTTCCCATAGGGTTTTATTTTTTTCTCTGTTTTCTAAGAGAAACATTTGTAAATGGGTGCCTAAAATGGCACACAATCGGGACTCATATTTCATAAACAAAGCTATGTTATGCTTAAGGGGGGGGTGTTAGTGTATGACTCCATGAGTTAAGACTTCTCAATCATAGTTAGGCGACTTATAGCACATGCCAATTGACCTTTTCAATTTGGTCAGTCGTTTGTAATAGGTGTCATCTCACTTGACACCTCACCTCTATTTTAGTGTGGTTGCGCTATTCTATTGCTTTGAATATTGCCACCTATCATCATATTGTGGAGAGTTGGGTATTCAACCTCTACTATTTATACTTGTCATTTGTCAATACAAATTGTTCATTTTGACTTGTAATATCGTGTTTGGTATTATTTCTAGGATCTTGTTTTCTTCAAAAAATGGGACTTCTCTTTACACTTAGCGTCTGTTGTTGGGTTTTCACCATATGTACATGTTCGAGGTGCAACAAGAAGTGGCTTTCAATAGAGGATGAATTTATTTCTCTTTACTATTTTTGTCATATTTTGCTTCTTTTTTTTTATTTATCATTTTTTTTTTTTTGGAATTTTGAGCATGAGGTACACGGCTACAGACTATGCATAAAACTGCTTCAGATGTAAGATATTAAGGGGGTCATTGAGAAGCTCCCCGTCTAGAGTTGATAACTGATATGCCCCCAAACCATACTTTGTTGTTACCACAAAGGGACCTAACTCATTGGCTTAAAACTTTCCTTCTCTCGATCCTACTGATTCCATGGAGTTTTTCAGAGGACTAGGTCACCTACCTGAAATTCATGAGGGTGAACCCTCATTTATAATCCCTCTTAAGTCAAATTTGATAGGTTTGTAGATGATCATATGCCTTTTGACAATGTTTGTGAAGAAGGTCCAATTGAGCTAGTTTTTCCATTCTATAGTCTTCATTAGAAGAAAATTCTTTCAAGGAGATGCTTAGGGATGGTAATTCCACCTCTATTGACTAAGAGTTTTTATTGTCATGAGAAGAACTGCTATGACTAATAGCATGGAGGGCCTTCAGAGATTGAATGAAAAAGTCCAACCTCTCAGGGTCTCTCCCTCATCCACTCATTCTTCCCTCTCCATATCAGTTTGTGACAAGGGCAAGAAGAAGGAGCCCATCTTGAAAGGAAAGACCAAGACTAATCAGGGACCTTCATCTCATACTCGCAATAGGGATAAAGGTAAGTAGGTCAAAGCCACTGATATGGAGGAGCTTGCTAATATCAATAGCATTTTTATTGAATGAAAATGTTTAATCTCTAGGTTGTGAGACCTTGTTTTCTGCTGTTTTTGTCGCTACTGGTCTACTGTGGCTTGGCATCTAGTTTTTCTTTATTAAATGTTTCTTTTTGTATGGGAATTTGGTGTTAGCAAAAGACACTACTTTGGTGAAGAATGATGCATGAAAGATGTTTAGGAGTTGTCATTGATGGCAAATCAGTTCAGAAATCATATTTGGTATATGTAGATTTGATTTACCGAAAGTCAAGTATTATTCATTAGGCATAAGTCTGGAAGGTGGAATACAGTATCTGACAGAGTATGAGTACAATGTGTAGATCTTGAGTTTTGTTGCATAACTCTGGTTGCGGTAATAGAGCTAGATGATTTGAGATTTGAGGCAACTTATTTTGTAATCCTAAGTGTTAGAGTATTTGGGTATTTACTTGATTAATTAAACAATATTTATTTAATTATTTAAGTTCCCTTTATCTCTTTTACACTTAAGCTAACTTTAAGTGCATTTAATTAATTATTATGTGCAAACCTAGGTTTTCCCTTTTAGGGTTTCTTGACCTATTAAAGGCTGAGTTCTTTCTTTTCATTGTATGAAGAAGGACTATTATCGACAATACATTTTGGAGATTATTGAGCTCTCTTTTGGAGCATATTTTTCCTGTGTTTTTGTTCCTTTTGTGATTTGCTTCATTGCTTCTCCTTGTAATATGTTTTTCAGCTTGCAGAGATTATTTGGGCTCCTGTGGTGTTGTATTTTCTCAACTCGTATATGGTATCAGAGCTTCAGATCTGTAGCTACTTGTTCTTGTTTTGAGAATTTTTGGCTTTGGAAGCAGATCTGGGGTTTCAGGTTTTTTTTATGTACCTAGAGTTTGACCTTTTTTCTGAGCACTTTGGGCCTAAACAGACCTCACCATCATGCTCAGAAGGCCCCAAAACCCCTATGGTCATATAAAATTTGACCTATTTTGGTTCCTGAGCCTCTGGGAGTATTTTTTTCTCAGATTTAGGCCGTACGACCTTGGCATGCATTTCGAGAAAAAAATTTCAAAAAAAACAATAGTTTGCCTTTTTACAGCATGCAGGCTGGATTTTGATTTTTTATTAAAAAATAAAAACTTCAAAAAAATCAAAAGGTGATTAGGGTTTTTTTAAAAAAGAAAATTTGAAATTTTTTTGGGGCTCTTACGGTAAGCAGGGTATCGTGGGACCCTTGCCGATGTTAGTATGGCACCCACCTTCACGTAGGCCCATGCTGCCATCATTGGTACTTCTTTCAGCCCCTGCTAGAGCCTCCCCAACCCCGACCCCCGTAGCGCCTCCCCTACCGCCCGCCGTAGCGCCTCGCTGTCGTCACCGACTATCCCTGCGGCCCATTACCGCCCCAGCGGCTCCACTCCTGCCTGCCACCCTAGCGGTCCCCACCGGTCTAACCTCCGCATGTGCCCCAGCTCCCTACGCAGCTCTGCCCCACTTTTTGACCACCACCCGTAGCTCCGCCCTGCTCGCCGACCATCGCCCATAGCACCGCCCCGCTCGCTGGCCATCACCCGTAGCTCCGCCCCACTCGCCGGCCGCCGCTCACAGCACTGCCCCGCTCGCCAGCCGCCGCTCGCAGCACCGCCCCACCACAGCCCGCTGCCTTTGCTACCCTGGCTCTGCCACTGGAGCTCAACCCTGTCGCCACTTGTGCACCATCCACTAGCCACCGGACCACCGCCCAACCACCAAACTCCTTTCTTTTGTCTCTTTCAAGGGGGATTTGGTTTTTTGGCTCTATCTTGGGCATACAGAGTCATTTTTTTAAAAACGAATAGGCGTCGAAAAGCTAGTTTCGAGGCCAACCTCATGGTGTTGGTAATTTTTTCCAATATTTTTATTTGACTATATTTTTTTCCAGTCAAAGTGAGGTCTAGTTTTTGCACTTCGCGAGCCATAGAATGAGCATCCGACCTCCGTTTTTTGAAAACTTTATATTTTTTGGAAAGCATGTGTTGTGTAATTTCTAGCCATCTAAGTTTTATTTTCTAATTCTGTTCTAGATGGAACTAACTTCTATGATTCCATCATGAGGAGGAGGCCTTACTGACCTCGATGCTTAACTAACATCCTGCTGCACAGATGCATAACTCCACTTCGTTCACTATTTAGTGCCAGGTAGAAGCTGTCAATATGGAAGAGTTTGGCTAGGAGGGGTAGGTGAAATGAAAACTGCCCCATATTTTGTTTAGTTTTTTGCTTTTCAGCACTCTAGTGGATATCGTGGTTGTTTAAGGTCCTGGGATCTTTTCTCTGAGTAGGGTGTCTCTATTTTGGTTCACGTTTCTATTTCCAGTCTTCTTATCATTGTAGCTTGTTTTTATGCAAACGCACTGAGATAAAGTGCCATCATGCATTGTTTACTTGGAATCTTGCATATTGTGTCTTGTTGTACATGCACTATTGATCAAGTGCCATGAGGGGGTTGATGTTTGCCTATTGTTTGCCATCTTCCTTTGTCTAGTGAGTGTTCCTTCCATGACATTCGCCTCATGATGATGTGTCTCAGCACCTTTGATGTTCTTGGTTCTTCATCATGTAGTTTTTTTTGGCTGTCCTTTTTAGTGTTCCTATCCCTCTCCCACTTCCGCATTATGGGGAGGTTTATCCTGTTGGTTCTACTGCTTCCATGGTTCGATTGATCAGCTCTTCAGGCTTTGGTGTCTCATTCCATCTCTATCTTCGAGTTTAG
Source organism: Cryptomeria japonica (assembly GCF_030272615.1). Taxonomy (NCBI): domain Eukaryota; kingdom Viridiplantae; phylum Streptophyta; class Pinopsida; order Cupressales; family Cupressaceae; genus Cryptomeria; species Cryptomeria japonica. The sequence continues at coordinate 615,055,138 of NC_081406.1, read as the reverse complement.
TTGTTTGCCTTTGTTTGCCATCTGATTCGAGTAGTGTCATTTGAGGGCACTCATACAGATTATAGACTTCTCTACATGGTCATGTTCTATTTCAGTGGAGGTTCTTCAGATTAGCAGTTTCTTAGAGACAAATTTTGCATGTTCTTCATGCTTCAGTGATATTATTTTTCATCTCTTTTTGGAGTAGAGTTTTGTTCCCACGTGGTTTTCTCTATTTCTCCAGTTCATAGAGATTTCATTGTATTTGGGTACCTAATTAGGCCTTGTTGCCAGGACCCATCTTTATTGCTTTCATTAGCTATTCTAGGTTTTAGCTTCTCCCTAAGTCTAGCTTAAGGGGGGGTGTTAGAGTATTCAGGTATTTACTTGATTAATTAAACAATATTTATTTAATTATTTAAGTTCCCTTTATCTCTTTTACACTTAAGCTAACTTTAGGTGCATATAATTAATTATTATGTGCAAACCTAGGTTTTCCCTTTTAGGGTTTCTTGACCTATTAAAGGTTGAGTTCTTTCTTTTCATTGTATGAAGAAGGATTATTATTGACAATACATTTTGGAGATTATTGAGCTCTCTCTTTTGGAGCATATTTTTCTTGTGTTTTTGTTCCTTCTGTGATTTGCTTAATTGCTTCTCCTTGTAACAGGTTTTTCAGCTTGCAGAGATTATTTGGGCTCCTATGGTGTTGTAACAGGTTTTTCAGCTTGCAGAGATTATTTGGAGCATAAGTCTGGAAGGTGGAATACAGTATCCAACAGAGTATGAGTACAATGTGTAGATCTTGAGTTTTGCTGCATAACTTTGGTTGCAATAATAGAGCTAAATGATTTGAGATTTGAGGCAACTTATTTTGTAATCCTAAGTATCCAATGTTGATTCATGAGCGAGATTGAAGATCGGATAATTGGTAATTTACGAAGAATGGAGCTATTTTGATGTAACGTGCTATGCAGAATCTTAGGGATGATTTTGGTGATTGGTTTCGAGTTTGAGGTGATTGAGCTGATATTTGTGAAGATTTTTATCATCTTGTTTAGGTCCGCATATGGTTTTGTGGACGAATTGAGCCGACTTGTTGGTGCACATTTCATGTTGCGTGTTATGCAATTTTTTGGAAGTCGACATGGGAATTGATCTATTTTGGTGGTGCGGATATATATGAACTATTCATTTGAATATTTTAGGACATGGTATGAGTGTGCGAAGATTATATGAGAGATTGGCCAAATTTTTGTGAGTGTGATTGCAAATTTGGTGCTCTGGTATATGATAGTGCAGTAGGACAGAGTAGATAAGAAGAATAGTTACATAAGTCAAATTGAGCCCAAGCAGAACTGCTATTAGGCATATATAGATGCTATTATTTAGTTTAGTCATACTTGTAATCAATTATAATCATTTGTAAGGCAGTGAGACTTTGTTCGGGTTGTAGCCCTCTTTTGTATTTGAGCAATGAGTTTTAGGAAATATGATTGAATGCAAGTGCATTCCCCTTTTGTAATATTATCATACTCATAATCAAAGTATCATAATATTGTGGGTTGAAATCCCATCGTGGTTTTTCCCTTTCTGGGTTTCCATGTAAAAATTATGATTCTATGGTATTGTGATTGATTGGTTTATGTTTCTACACTTTACTTTCATTCTTATGCAACCTGTAGTTTAAGAATTAGTTTAATAAATTTGTGAATTGCAGAATACTGACTCACCCCCCTCTCAGTGTTCATTGATCCCAACAATTAGTATAAGATTATAGTTCCTATGAAGAAGCCTAACAACTTGAGGAAGATCTAGAAGATTTAATCAATGGACTCTAGTCTACAAAAGCGACTTATTGTGGCACTTGAAGATCTGGATGCAACAATGAAAGAAAAGGGTAGCTTGAGAAGATGTCTAGATGCTACAAAGAATTTCATTGAATCTCTGAAAGAACAAGTGAACACATCTAGAGAGAAGAGAAAGGAACTGATGGATAAAATCAAGGAGAAGGAATAACAGAGCATTGACAATCAAGCCCTATAAGGAAAGATAGATGAATGTGAGAAGCTTGCTAGAGATAATGTAGTACTGAAGAATGAGATACAATCCATTGTCATGAAGGTGACAAGGGAGATTGAAGACAGGAAGAAGAATGAGGAAAATCTGACTCTTTCATTAAAGGATAGATCTGATGAATGTTGTAGATTGAACTATGAGAATGATCAGTTGAAACTTGAATTGGTGCAATCCAAGAATGATGGGCAAGAACTTGAAAGGCAGATCATGATTCTAAGAGATAAACTTTTCACTGCTAATGAGTACAAAGAAAAATTCAAAGCTAGCTCAACCAAGCTAGATGAGATGATAGAAAGTTAGAGGAATAGGAAAGACATGTGAGAAAGGAAAATCCTACGGTTCTGGGCAAAGAAATCATCAAAAGAAAAAGAGACCTTTGGTAAGATAACCTAATGCTTATAAATTCAATGGTAAATGTTTTGTTTGCAATAAATTCAATCATATGGCAAGTCAATGTAGAAATAGGATGATGAATTATGGTTCTACCTTTACCAGTCAATGTTTCATATACAACAACTTTGGTCATAAGTCAAACATGTGCAGAACAGTGATGAACAATTTCCAAAATAAGAGATGCTATGCTTGTGGAATGTTTGGACACATTTCTAGCCAATGAAGGATGGGATGAAATTAGATGAACTTCAGGCAAATGCAAGGAAATGTTGTTTGCTATGCATGCAACAAATCTGGTCACGTTGCAAAATATTGCAGAAGCAAGAATGTGGTCAAGAATGACAAGAACTAATCTGATGAAAAGGGAAAAGCAAAGGTTGAAGAAGTAAGAGAGTATTATAATAAGATGTGGGTTAAGAAGGAAGATTCAAATACATAGACTGGCTCCACACTAGAATCCGGTGTTGGAACCTCATCTGATAACTAAGGCATTTGGGCCTTAGGGGGAAGCTTCTCATGCAGATCCTTAAAACCCCCTTTCGGAGACCTGTAACTAGCTGCGGAAGGTTACACATGATTGAGATTAGTTGTGCAATTGATATCCAGAAGATTTCATGCCTATTTGAGAATCCAGTGATGAATTTTTGAGAAGCAAGGTATCTAGGAAGCCCTTAGGGTTGTGCATTTATTATAAATTAAATTTAGGTTTTCAAAGAATAAAAAGGAATTCTATCATTCATTCTTCACATTGTGAACAAAGAGAAAGAGTAGGAAAGCGAGGCAAAAGATATTGAGCAGCAAAAATAGAGCTTGAAGCGATTCGACGGTGATTGCTTGCATCTGGTTGAAATTGAAAGGGTATTTATCCATGTTCGAGCTATTTTTAATACCCTATTTTCGAAATGGCATATTTTGGTGTAACAACTCCATTGGTAGTAGAGATCACTGATAGGGCAAGGCTAGTATTCAAGAAACACCCATTTAAGTCGATAGAAGATGATCCGAATGGAGCATTTTCTTCTATGTTGTATGGAGTAGTGCATAAAAAGGATATTAGGGAATACATTCATTGTAATATCAAAGAGCTTGGCAATGCAGACATGCTATCATTATACACTAAGAATATGATGGATGAGATGGGAAATCTGAAGCTTGATTTTAAATCATTGCAAGACAAGGGTTTTATCTAGTTTGTTCACTTTTCGATTTTCGATGAACCCAAATGGGTGAGGTATGTCTCGAGCCGAATCCATGATTAGTTTATATGGCTAGATAGACTTGATAAGATTACAAAGAAATCCATTCAGGCGGTAACCTATTTAAATGCATCTGGTGAGATCCCCGGTCTAAGACATGTCAAGAACACAACAATAATAGAGGCAACCAGATCCCAACATGATAACCGGTCGATGATAATAAGTTATATAGCTGAACATGATGTGAGATTTGCTTCAACAGTGATAGGATATAAGGTGTATCAATCAAGCACATGAAATTTAGTATTTGATCCTACAATATATGCAGCCTATCAGATGCTCAAGGAGGACAAGAAATATGATCTATGTGGAGTGCTTCTCGGTGAGATTTTGAGAAACTTGAAGAAGATTAAACAATATAAGAAATATGTTTTCAATTTTGGTTCTTTGATTGTCTATTTGGTACTTTACTTTTTGAATGAAATTCCCAGTGTAGGAAAAGTATAGTGGGCTTATGATAAACCGGTGGTAGTTCAAATTAAAGAAGGTTTGCAAGGATTGGGTGATGTAGTTGTGCAAAAATATGCTTTGTGGGGTTACTTCAAATTATTTTAGGATATGATGCAAAGCAGAGAGAGGATTCCAAAGGACATTGTTAAAATATATGAGGATGCTACATGTTTCATGGTAGACAAAGACTAATGTCATACGGAGGTAGTTGAACCAAGAATAGTTTGGATCATGCCCATGGGGCATGAAGTACATGGAAACACTCTTGATGCTTATGCATAACATCTTCTAAGTAAACTAGTAGATGAGAAGGAAGAGAGGCTCAATACTTATAAGGAGAAAAGTCTAGACCTGCATAAGAAATTCACTGAGCCCAAGAGAAAGAGGAAGGTCATAAAGGAAGTTGAAGAGATTACATAGTAAATGGGAATAACCAAGGAAGTCATACAAAGGGATAGAGAGAAGAATATTATAAAAGAGGAGGACATGGTAAAGCCTAAGAAGACAAAACTGGTCTCCACTCCTTCAAAGCAAAACAAGCCAAGGCAAACCAAGTCAATGCCTACCTCGAGTGCTCAGAAGCCTGTCCCTCCACCCAAGCCACAATCTAAGTCACCAGTGGAACTAAGAAAAGGAAGAAGGAGAAGCCTAAAAGGGTATATGTTACAACCACTGCTGAAGATGTAGAGACAGAGTCTGATAAAGAAATGCGAGAGGTGAAGAAGACTGCTACCACTACTAGGGTGGTGACGAAGCCTCAATCCGATGGAGCCCAGCCGACCAAGAAGCCAAGGATAGAAGTTGAGCCATCTGGTAGACCTAGATCCACCAGGAAGCCAAAGTCTAAGCTTGATGAAGCTCTAAAGTTTGGAAAGATAGAAGGTACTTATACTATTGTGCCCCCAATGTCACTAAGTGAAATAATTGATGAGGTAGTGAAAGAAGGAAATTTAAAGAACATATTTGTATACTATAAAAAGTATGATGATAATGTTCAAAGAGATATAGAGGAAGCTCTAGTATACTATATGAATGTGTATAGAAAAGAATTAATAGAGTTATTATCTATGATACCCAAGAGCCTATATGAAATTTTGGATGCAAGAAGACATACAACTAATCTTGAGGATGAAAGGTTAAAGGAATATGTTTTCATTAACTCGTGTTCAGTGATATCAAGAAGTAAAATAGAAAGACCGTTGAATATTGCCAAGAGTAAGTTCAAAATGTAAGCATGGGGTTAATAAAATAATGTTTGGTAAATTTGATGAAGTAACAAAGGAAATAAAGGCTATTTTGAGGCAAGTTCTAAATGAGAACCAATATCAGGTCAATCTGGTGCATGATGAAACCCAACTAGAAGAGAAAACACATGAAGACACTTCCATTACAGAAGTATAGATAGAGTTTCTTGATCAACCAGCTAGGAAAGTCAATCCGGTAGAACAAACTAATGAGCATGCAACAGTTGTTGATGATCAGAATGTTCGAGTCTCTTGTGAAGCTGGACAAAATCCTCCAGTGATAGAGGTTGAATCTGAAAAGGTAGCTGAGGAGATTGGAAAATTTGATAAAGAAAAGGGAGAGGTTAATGCTGAGAAGGGTTTAGATGCTGTAGATGCAGAAGTGGCAAAGAAGGAGAAAGGAGAATTGAAGGATGATTAGGCTCTAGTGACAATGACAAGAGACACTATAGTAGACAAGGGTAAACAAATCATCACAGACTCAGATGATTTCACTCAAGGGTCATAGATCTGAGTTCGTTATCTCTTATTCAAGCACTAAAGCTAGCAACTCTTTCTCAAGCAAAAGCAAGTGAGGACTTACTCAAGTCTCACTCCATAGAGAAAGAGTTGATAACTTTTGCCACAAATGTATTTGAGAAAATTTTGCCATCCTTTAAGTTAGATTTAGGTGATACATCCTCCAATAAGCTTAGAAGCCTTCTTAATGCAGTAGATTCTCATTTTGTGTCTTTGGAGAGAGCGGCATATGTTAAAGTTTTGAATCAATTTAATGCTATAAGAATGAGGATAATTTTGAATATGATTGAAGGAGATAGGGCCATTTTGATAACTTCTATGAAGAACATACAAGATGCATTAGATGAAAGTGATCAAATATATAAGTCATGTCTAATTTTACCTAAGTTTACTATTGACATTGGCAAGGAAATAAAAGAGTGTGAAGAGCAGTTAGCTAGCATATCTCAATCAGTCTCTGCTAGAAAATTTGAAGGTCAAGTTATGGGTATACTTGATAAGATTAGGAGTGTAAATTAGGAAAAGGACATAATTTTGGGTAGAGTGGGAGAATTAATAAGCCTTATCACTCCCCAGATAGATTCATTGATCAATAGTAAGCAAGATGCAATGAATGCTCTGAATAAGAGTGTTCTGATAGATCTTAGAGGAGAAGAGATACTTGCTTACTTGTTCAGTGCTCTGATCAACATTTTGGAGAATTTGAAGGAAGGTTGGGATAGGCACTTGAGGTATTTGAAGACAAATTTTTATGATATTTTCAAAATTTTGTAAGTCAAGTTGTATATATCTATGTATATAAATTTTGGCGGATTTCTATCTTTGGCATTTCTATCAAAGGGAGAGATAGCGAAGTGAAAAAAAATGGATATTCTCAGGTGGAGCTTGTTGAGTCCTGGAGATTTCTGAGTTTTGGAATTTTGCAATTTTGGGTGTACAGTGTCATTTTCACAATGTTGCCATCAATTCCAAAGGGAGATATTTTTGGCAAGAGACATTGCTTCAGTGAAGATTGATGCATGAGAGATGTTTAGGAGTTGTCATTGATGGCAAGTCAGTTTAGAAATCATATTCGGTATATGTAGATCTGATTTACCAAAAGTTATATTATTCATTAGGCATAAGTCTGGAAGGTAGATGATGTGTGTGAAGCTTGTTAAGATCTTGTTTAGGTCCACATATGGTTTTGTGGATGAATTGAGTAAACTTGTTGGTGCACGTTTCATGTTGTGTGTTATGCATTTTTTTTGGAAGCCAACATGGGAATTGATCTATTTTGGTGGTACAGATATATAAGAACTATTCATTTGAACATTTTAGGACATGGTATGAGTCTGTAAAGATTGTATGAGCAATGTGCAAAGTTTTGTGAGTGTGGTTGTAGATTTGGTGTTTTGGTATATGACAATGCATCAAGACATAGTAGATAAGAATAATAGTTGCAGAAGTTAAATTGAGCCTAACTAGAACTACTATTTGGAATATGTAGATGTTATTATTCAGTTAAGTCATACTTGTAATCAATTTTAACTATTTGTAAGGCAGTGAGCCTTCCTCCTGATTATAGCCCTCTTTTGTATTTAAGCAGTGAGCTCTAGGTAGTGTGCCTGAATGCAAGTGCATTCCCTTTTTGTAATATTATCATACTCTGGATCAAAGTATAATAATATCATGGGTTCAAATCCCAACATGATTTTTCCCTTTTCGGGTTTCGACTAAAAATTCTAGTGTTATGGCATTGTGGTTGATTGGTTTATGTTTCTGCACTTTACTTTCATTCTTATGCAACTAGTGGTTTAAGAATCAATTTAAATAATTTATGAATTGTATAACATTGATTCACACCCCGCTCTTAGTGTTCATTGATTCCAACATTTGGGTCCCTATAAAACCTATTTTACTTTAATAAAAAAAATAAATGTAAAATCTATTTTTGGTTAAATTATGATGATCAATGAGATTTGATTCATGAAAAAAAATAGAATTTGAATGCGACATTATTATATTTATGAAAAAATTAAATCTAAATAGTTCATATAATCCAAAGATGTATGATAAATTAGTTCAAATATTTATGATTTCTTCAATTTCATTTTCAGCATGCATAGTTTATGTTTCAAATATTTTTTAGATTATGTTTCAATTAGATGTGGTATTTAATAATGTTTTATGTTTTATGAGAATCATATCTAACAATCTATATTGAAAACATTCTTAAACTTTGTGTGTGCATACTTGAATTTCTAATCTTCCTCCTTGTTATTGTATTCAAAATACTTATCCATTTTGGCAATCCGGTCTAACAATTCATATGCACATTTAAACCCCCTTTGAAGCTTGGAGGATAAAATTATGGCTTTGTATTAATCTAGGTGATAGTTTTGATAAATACTTCCTCTCCTAGATCAAATCTTGGCTGATCTTCTTTCTTTCCTTCTTCAATAGTCTACTCTTCCTCATCTTCACCACTATCCTCTATAGGAGCTCCTCTTCTTTGAGCCATCTCCATTGCGTCTATTCATGCAATCAAATATCTAATTTCCTCTATGTAGTCAATCTCTGTACCTATAGGTCCTATTCCTCTTCGATCTCGTCCTTTATATGCCATATTGGCTACTTGTAGGTGTTCTCCTTAACACAAATGAGCCTACTTTGATACCAATTTATGCAGTTAAAGTCACCAAACCTTATTAAGCTGGGTGAATTTGCAACTCAACAAAATTTTGAATTACAATTTATAAATCCTTGCACAAATATTAAAGCTAGTCTCTTATATCAATTCACATGTCTAATTAAATATAAGGTTTGATGTAATCTAGTCTAGGTTGCATTGGAGATCAAAATTATGTCTATCTACATACTTTATTCCAATCTACACAAAGTAGAATCATTAACCCCTCTAGAATTCATGTCTACCTCACAACTCACTCTACAATATTGTTGACCATGCACTTGTATATCTTCTAGTCACTATGTTACCTTCCTTGTATCTAGTTGCTAAGCTATTCTCAACACACAATATCTTTCTTGTCACATAGTCACCTCCCTTCTACACAAGTGTCTTCTTCTTTCTCTTTAACACATACTCTTTATGTTATAGGCATCCTTCAAAGAGGCATTGCATTGTTACATTCCTTCTTCTTCTTGGTTGTATTTTAGCTTGCAGTTTTTATCTTTCTTCAATTTATAGTTGGAAGGGTTCTTGTTTCCACATAGAATCTTCCTCTATTCTTTTCCTCATCATTGTTGTGCAAGCATTTGGTTCTTATCCACGACATGAGTCTTTTCGAATCCCAATTATTTGTCATGTGTCTAGCCATATTTGGTTCATAGCTTTGGAAAGTAGAGATATTATAAATGAAACTAATAAACTTGGATTTGAAACAAATTTTTGGACAAATATTTACAACATCAAGCAAGAGACATCAACAAAAAATGGATAACAACTTCCAACTAAATCTTAGACACCAACAACTAGAAAGCTAAATTGAAATTGAGTTATTTTTGGACAATATGGATTGCCTATGAGCCCAAGTGCTCTCTCATCACTAAATAATAATAGGCACAACTGTGACTAACATAGTTGCAATTGAGTTTGTTCATTAGAATATAGCATTTGTCAAACATTGATGAAAAAATAATTTGTTCCTATACAATCTTCATAATTTTGAGTCTGATAGCCACATAGAATACAATTAAATAAATTTCTTAAATAATTTTAAAATAAAATAAAATGTTGTTCAAGTAAATAAAATAGTCCTAGCATAATGATCATGATGAGGATTGAAAAAAGGATGGCCAGGAGATGGCGTCACAGGCTCTGAGAATGTGTTTGTAGAGCACGTGCTAGGGGAAACCCTATCCCTATTCTCCTCTCTATGTGGTGGTCGGTTTGTGGTGCTGGGCACGTGCTGCCATTTTGTGGGTGTTGTTTTGGGCCGTGGCTATTCTAGCTCCAAAACAGACCTATCGTACAACGTGTTAGTGATAGGTTAGTCAATCGCAACCATTAACTGCAAAATTGATGGTGTAAAACGAGCGACTAACACACGTGTTAGTCAATCCATATTGTCTTTTTGGAGCCAGAATAGACACGTCTATTGTTTTGGGGATCGATGGCTACTTCTGAGGGGCGGTGTGTGGTGTGTGGAGTCAGTGAGGGTGGTTGCTGCTGCCCACCCTCTCTCCCTCTTTTTTTTTCTTTCTTTCTCGTGTGGCAATCTGTGCACTGGTAGCCTCCTTTATTCTCTTTGTTTCTTGTTTCCTCTTGATGTCGCTGGTTTGTGGTTGGATGGTTTAGGCTTTTAAGACTTGTGGCTCTCTTTTTAATCTCTTGGGATTTCTATTTTTTTCCAGAGATTATTCATCTTGGATCTCTGATCTAGAGGATGGCTAGGGCCATGGATGTCCCAAATTTGTCTCCTATGATGCATGCAAGGGATAAGGAAGCTAGAGATCAAAACACTTTTGGTGGTGGGTTTGATGCCTTAAGAGGCTTATCTAGGTTAAAGAAGGTTAATGGTTGTTTGGAGTGGAGCCAAGACAGTTCGATTTTGATTATCTAGACTGATTCAATTATTGAGGATGTGGCATACTGGAGTAATCATGCCCTCATCTGTAAGTTTATGGGATTGAGACTTTCTCTTCTAGTTTTAGAATCTTGGGCTCGCAAATCACAAAAATCTAAAGGTGATATGGAGATTCTTCTCACTGCAAATAATTATTTTGTGGTGGTTTTCACTTGCATGGATGATAGAAATTGAGCGTTTGAGGGTGGCCCTTATTTCTTTAATTAGGTAGGCCTTTTTATTAAACCCTGACATGTGGGCTTTAATTCTATAGAGGAGCTACCTTCTAGAGTCCCTGTTTGGGTTCACCTTCCAAGGTTGTTGCTGGAATTATTGAAGCATGATATCCTCCATTCAATTGCGCTCTTTCTTGGCAAACCTATGGGATCTTCTTCACAAACCTAGGACAAAAAGGTAATCTCTTTTGCCGATATCTGTGTTGAGATTTATCTAAGTAGACCTCTTCCAGACTCTATTGAATTATTCCTAGGTTCCTCTTCATGGATTCAATCTTTGGATTATGAAACCATCCCCTTCAGATGCAGATTTTGTCACGAGTATGGGCATTTGCATAGGAAGTGCCCTTGTGCTAATTCATCATCTACAACATCTAACGCACTTTCCAGGATTGATGTCTGGCCAGAGAAGGGTAAAAATCCTATGGTTGATGTTAATGCAGATAAAGAGGGCTTTATCTTAGTTAAACCTCGTAACAAAGGGAGAGGGAAAAAGAGAACCTGGGTAGACAAACAAAGTTATATAAGCTTTAGCAAGTTTGAAGTCTTGGATGACCTCATACAAGAAGAAGGGATCCCTATGGAGTTAGCCTTAGGGACAATGGTAGTAGGAGATGTAGTCCCAATAGAAGTGGATAAGGATTTACAAGGTAGAGCAAGGAAGGCTCAACAAGAGGGTTTTATGGATACAGTGTTGAATCCCATAGTCCCTGATGTTCTTATTCTTGGTGGAGCGATGGTTCTGTTTCTTGGGGCAGCTTCAAATATCCATGTGTCTTCTTTGCTAAAAGGGGCAGCTGATTATGGATAGAGTAGCAAGGCCTCTCAAGCATTGGGATTGCAACAAAAATTTCTCAAGAAAGGATCTTTAGAGAAACCCTTGAGGATAGGTTGGAAAACCGATCAAGAGAAGGTAAAATAAATAGGAGATACTTTGGAGAAATCAAGGTTAGTGAAAACCATTGATTCTCACTTCTCCCAATCCTCAAAATGATATTTCTGTCTTGGAATGTAAGGGGTATGAACAACATCCCTAGACAAAAGGTTGTTCGAGCTTTAATTGATTCACATTGCCCTGATGTAGTTTTTATTCAACAAACAAAGTTGACTATTGAGGGTATGTTGGAAAGAGCCCTTAGCATTTGGTCTTTTGGGATATGTCAGTGTGTTGGAACTTGTGGTAGGTCAAGTGGAATTGCCTGTTTTTGGGATGCACGAAATATTTCCCCCTTTGGTTAGATGACTAGTTACTCTTTTATTTCTCTACTTTCTTCTAGTTTGGTTTTTGGTGAGGTTTTCCTTTTAACAAATAACTATGCCCCTATGGTTCTCCCTGGTAAGTCTCATACTTGGGAGCATATTAGATAGTGTGGTCTTAATGACATGTCTAACATGGATTATGGCTAGTTATTTTAATGTAATTTATAATATTGGGGAGAAACGAGGAGGTGTTGTTAGGTTGGACCCTTCTGCTCACTTTCTCAATTCAAATGTTGAACTCCTGAACCTCAATGATGTAAAGCCAAATAATGGTACCTTCACTTAGAATAGTAGAGATTTGATGAGGGTGCGATTTCAGAAAGGTTCCATAGATTCCTTGTTTCTTGCTTCTGGATTAGCAAAATGTGGACTACTAGCTCATAAATTTTGGATTGGAGAGGTTCGAATCACTAGCTGATTAAGCTTTTTGTCGAGGATTTTTTAGCACCTAGGAATCCCTCCTTTAAATTTAAATTGATGCGGTTAAGGGACCTTTCTCTCCATGACCTAATTTCAATATGGTGGAGTCAAGGTTAGCCGATTCATGGTAGGGTCATGTACTCATTTTTTAAAAGACTTCAATTTGTGAAATATAAGCTTAAGAGATTGAACAAGCAGAGTTTTGGCAACATTCATGCAAATAAATTGGCTGGTCAAGATTGGCTTGATGGTATTACTTGCTCAATTCGAGATCAGGGCTTGACTAGGGAGTTGAGCACAAAGGAATCTTTAGTTGTTAAGGAGTTAGAATAATGGGAGCTTTGGGAAGATATCTATTGGAAAGAAAAGTCTCGCATTGATTGGCTTCACGAAGGGAATAGGAACACGACTTTCTTTCATAACTCTATGAAAGGTTGAAGAAATGGAAACCTCATCACATCTTTGATGTCTTCTAAAGGAAATCTCTTATCTTAAAAAGCTGATATTTCTTCAGAAATCTCTCGGCATTTTTTTGCCTTGTTCATAGAGGAATCTCTCCCTATGGATCCACATTTTGTTGCCTTGTTTATACAGGACTCTCTCCCTACGGATGAAGCATAAGTTACAATCTTGGATTGTATTTCGTTGTTCCTTTTTTAGGAGATGAATGATAATTTTCTCCAACCTATCACTATACAAGAGTTGGAAGATGTTGTATTTCACATGAAGAAAGGTAAAGCTCTGGGCCCTGATGGTTTCCCTGTTGAGTTTTTCCAAGAGTTTTGGGATGTTATCAAAGTTGATCTTCTTGAGGTGGTTCAAGAATCTCATAGCAATAAGAAGATGTTAAGGGCTATTAATGCTACCTCCTGGATCTTGTTCTAATAAGTTAGATTAGTTTAGACCTATTGTGCTCTGTAATGTGATTTATAAAATCATTACCAAACTTATAGCTAATCGACTCAAGGTCTGTCTTACGACTTCAATCTTTGAGGAGCAAGGAGTTTTTGTTACTGGTAGACAAATTGTTAATGGGATTGTTATTGTAGTAGAATTCCTTCATTCCATGGCAAAATCCAAGGAGAAAGCCATGTTTATTAAGCTTGATATTGCAAAAGCATATGATAGGGTTAAATGGGGATTTCTAAGAAATTTTTTGTATACATCTGGATTTGTAAATGAAGGAATTGACGAGATCATGAGTTGTTTTTCCTCTACTTCTTTCTCCGTTCTCATAAAAGGGGAACCTTTTGAGTTATTCAGTGCTTCTAGAGGTCTTTGGCAAGGGGATCCTCTCTCCCCTTATTTATTCATCATTTTACCAAAAGGGCTTGGTAGATGTATAAAGTCTTGGGCTCAATAGGGTCTAATTTAGGGCCAGAGTTGGAGTAATGACTTGCCCCCTTCCTCCCACCTCCAGTTTGTTGATGATAGGACTTTGATGGGATTAGCTAGAATTAATGAAGTTGTCAACTTCAAGAGAACTTTAGACACTTATTTGGCCACTTTTGGTCAAAACATTAATCATGACAAGTCTTCCATCTACTTCTTCAACACTTGGAAACTCATTCAAGGTAGAATTTCACATATTCCTAAATTCCAGATTGGTGCCCTTCCTTTGGTCTATTTGGGAATTCCTCTTGGCTTGGGCTCACAACATAGAGAGATTTGGTTGGATATTTTGGAAAAGTTCCACAATAAGGTTAGCCACTAGACCTTGCATTGGCTATCTTCATCAAGCATGGTAACTCTCCTGAAATCAATTCTCCAGGCCCTTCCTCTATATAGGTTTTTTGTGCAGATTGCCCCCTTAGGTTTTGCGAAGGAGTTGGATGCTCTATCTCGAAGATTTATTTGGTTTGGCAATTTTTTGTCAACCAAGTGGATTCTGATTAAGTGGGAATCAGTTTGTAGACCTAAGTAGGAAGTGGGGTTGGGGCTCCGTCCAACCAAAATGAATAATCTAGTTTTAGCTGCTAAGTTTTATTGGAGTTGGTGCACTTGTTAGCATCAAAACTGGGCCAAGATTCTTTCCCATAAGTATTTTAGGGGAGTGAGTGGTAGCAAGGTACCTAGATGTCCTCTTGAGGGGAAGGGATAAATGATTTGGGATACTCTTAAGAAAGGGGCCAAGCTTATTAAGGATGGTCATTTTTAGATATATAATACTAGTTCTGATGCTTTATTTTGGCATGACTCTTGGGATGGTCATCCCCCAATCTTGTCACAGTATCCCCACCTCCAGTCTCTTTCTAATGTCTTTGTTGATGTTGGGTGTCATAATGTTCAGGATTTCAAGAAGGTTAATTCCTAGGCTCAAGTGAGGGTTTGTTGATGGAAGGATCCTCGGGATTGGTCAGTAGGTGGTTCTGATGAGGATCGACAGGTACTGGCTAGTATTCTTTCTCAAAGATTATGTAGCTCTCTTTGATAGAGTCATACTTTGGCTTGGAGTCTTGATCCCGAAGGAAAATTTTTGGCATCCTTGGGATATCTTGAACTTGATAGAAAGTGGTATGGCAGCTCACATATCTCTTGGTGGAAACATGTCTGGAATAGATTTTCTTGGCCCAAGTGTAATTTTTTTCTATGGTTGGTGTCCTAAAACAATTGATTAACTTGGGATAATCTGAGTAAGAACAGATTTCAATGTCCTTCAATGTGTGTCCTTTGTCGTAGTAATGTTTGAGGAGATGTCTCACCTTTCCTTTTAGCGCCCATATTTGAAGGTTATCTAGCAATTCTGGTGGGGATTATGGAATCGAGCTTGTACTCATGCCACCTCTTTGGTGGAGTTTTTGGAAAGTTGGGGTAGACCTCCATCTATGAGTTTCTTTATTCAGGTTGCATGGTGTATTGGTCCCTCTCTCATCATTTGAAATGTCTGGTTGGAAAGAAATAAAAGAAATTTTCAGGGGATGGATCTTGAGAATGGACTCCTATGGCATAGGATTGTTGAAAAGCTTAAGGAAACTATAGTGGCTAAGTGTGATATTTCAGTTGACGTGGATCTAGTTGATATGGATGTGGTAAAGAAGTTGAATCTTGTTGATAATGGTTTGAAAACTCCTATTGGTAGAAAGAGGGGGAGCACTAGGAAAAAAGTTCAGTGGGATGGGAGATGGTTCCTCCTCCTAAGGGAGTCTTAAAAGTTAACATAGATGGATCTTCGAGAGGAAATCCTGGAATGACAAGAATTGGAGGTATTGGCAAAGATAGTGGTGGTAGAGTTGTGTTCTTTTTCTCCTCTTTTAGAATATTTGAACATTCTAATAATATTATGGAGGCTCTTTCTATTCTCCATACTATTGAAAAAGGTCTCTCTCTAGGATGGAAGGAGATGATTTGTGAGTTAGACTCATTGATTATTATTGATATGTTAAATGCTCAGGTTTTGGGGGATGTTAGATAGCAACTTGCTTCTATAATTAGGCAGATTTTGGACTTAAGCTTGTCTCTGGAGTATATCTCCTTTGAGCATATCCCTCGTGAATGGAATAGAGTTCTTGACTACTTGGCTAAGTGGGCCTCAACGAATACTGGTAGGTGGGATGTTGAGGATTGGGGGTCTTTATCCCTAGAGTATTTTGACTCTCTTGAAGGATTAATTAGGGATGATGGGAGGAGTTATTAGTTCTTTGGGAAGGGGTGTCCTTTGGCCCCCTTTTATGTTTTTTGGATTGGATACCCTTGGATTTTTATTCTTTTTCTATCTGAATAAATTTTTACCCTCTTAAAAAAAAAATAGTCCTAGCATAATAGCTATGAGAAAATTATTATAATAGCAATATAAAATAATAACTATTAAAAAATAAATAAAAAATAATTATTTCCAGTAAAAAATACATAAATATTTGTTGTTATAATTTAATATTCAGATATAAGTATTAAATGAAAAATAACTTAATTAAATTGTAGTAAATTAGATTATAAGAATTAACAAAAATTTAACAAAAGATAATAACATATAAAAGTAAGACATTACAATAAATTATATAAACTTGTTGTAAATAAAAAATAATTACATTAAGAGACATCCAATATAATTGCAACATAGAGTCTCACAAATATATAATTAAAGAACTAAAATTATAAAATATCTCTTGAATAAATAAAATATCTTAAATAAATAAAATAATTTAGAATTAATTTTTCTAGGTAAATGTATTTAAGATATCTCTGCTAATTATGAAACAATTTTTTTTAATAGTAATATAGAATTCAATGCATTAATATAAATATTAAAATACTAATTATAATAATTAAATATTTTTATTTGTATTGACATAGTGTGATGATTAAATTATGGTGTTGTGCTTCTTATCACAAAGATTCAAACCCTTTTGAAGTGTGATTGTTGACCTCACCGAATTATAACTCCATAGTAAAAATATTTACTCTAAAAATGAAAATAAAAATAAAAAATTAATATTTCTACTCAATAACTTAATTAACAAGCCACTTTTTTAAAAATTTATTTGTAATAACCATATTGAAAAATTGTTATTTCAAGATCTTACATAGAGATACTAATAATAGGTGCCAACTTCGAGTCACTCAAATTTCAAACAAATGATAGAAATACTAGATATTAGCATTTTAAAAACGGATATTTAATATCTTCCGACAAAATTTAAATCTATGCATTTTCTATTGAGCTCAAAACCCTAACTTAGGCGATTGTAACATCATGTAATTCTAAAACCTCAAACCATAGAGAATACAACATTTCCTAATTACTAATGTCCCTTAGAAAACCAAGCAAAGAAGTGTAGGTTGAAATAAGAACAAAATTTGAATGCATTGTCAACTTGTCAAGTTTGAACTCAACAATGTAGAGCAAAAGCCTCATCAAAAGCAGCTTGTCTCTCATTATAGGTCATGCCATGTTATAGGTTATGTAATGACAATCAAGGCAATATAAGAATAAATGTTATGATAGTAGCTTTATCTCCGAATCACACTATTTATTAAGGATAGACATGTTTATATAAGGTCTCAAAAAAATTTATTACAAGAACATTATATTGTGAAGGAGAAATTTTTGTATCACAATGTAGGTTGATATAGTAATTTTTGGGCACAATATTTATTAAGGTATAAGAATTAGCAATACAAAAGGATGTGGCCATCTATCTATCTAAATTGTATTGCAAAAAGTTTGTTAAAGATGTCAGATGACCTTAAAGATGAAGATCAGATTTGGAATTTTCTTTCTAGGAATGTTCAATTTTTACATTTATTATTTTCTTAGAAACAACACAAATAGTTTTGCATGTGGAATTGAAAAATCTTATACTATATTTTTATTGTTTTAAAATGTACTACAAATATTTTTATTAATTTTCTATATCTGAAAAAGATAAAATAAGAGCTAAAACTTGCCATCAATCAAATCGACAATAATTTATTTATTAAATATTTTTATAAGAAATATGTATATTGACTTTTCTAAAGATAAATATTCATTTAGAGTTGAAAATTTCTAAAACAATTTTTAAAAACCACCTCTTCCCCATTTTTTCTTACCTAGATTCATATGGTTGGTGTTTAGTCATTTTCTACGCGTGAATGCCATCATACAAATCTAATTCAATCGTTATGGCTTGTCGCTGGAACATGCTTCCCACCTGGTAAGAAGCTATGAATTAATTTTTAATGCTCCTTTTCATGTGATAGGCACAAATCTGTTACTTTCCCTTGTGGAATCAGAGCTTGACGCCTCTTTATATACCTTGTCATCTTTGCATACTTTGGCCCACGTACAATCAATCAAGCAGAGATAACTAAAACGACTGAAACAGGGAATTTACACCTGATGAAGTCGAAAAAACCCCTGGGATTGATTGTGCCCCTGCTAAAGAGGTCACCAGCGCTAAAGCATTTTTCTCTGCCCACAAAGGGCGTTCTGAATCTGCGTGATTTGGAAAGAGTGGGAACGCTGGGACGTGGTAGTGGAGGCATTGTTTACAAAGCTCTCCACTGCAAATCTTCCTCTTACTGCGCTCTCAAAGTCATCTGTGTGGACCTGCATGATTCATCCCTCATCACCAGGGAGATGGACATCCTTAGGAAAACTGATTGTCCCTACGCTGTCAAATGTCAGGATATCTTTCACCAGGGAGGGAACATTAATTTTGTGCTGGAATACATGGATGGAGGCTCCCTTGGCGATTTGTTAAGGCACCAGACAAGGATGAGCGAATCCTGCTTGGCTAAGGTTGGCCGACAAGTGATGGAGGGATTGGGATACCTTCATAGCGAGGGGATTGTTCACAGAGACATTAAGCCATCCAATATCTTGATTAGCAAGAATCTCAAGAGAATTATAATTGCAGACTTTGGGGTGAGCAGATTTGTATCGCCAACCACAGATCCCTGCTGCAATTCCTATGTGGGAACATGTGCTTACATGAGCCCCGAGAGAATCGACCCAGAGAGATATGGTGGAAGATATAATGGGTATGCAGGAGATATCTGGAGCTTGGGATTGACATTGCTGGAATGCTATGTGGGTCATTTTCCGTATCTAACTGCAGGAGAGCAGGCAGATTTGTATGCCATATGTGTTGAAGACCCGCCCACTGCGCCCTCCAGTGCGTCTGCAGACTTTCGGAATTTTATCGGATGTTGTCTTGAAAAGAACGTAGATAAGAGATGGACGGCCTCGCAGCTTGTGAAGCATCCATTCCTCAACAGAAGTTTACAAGTTGAGGGGCGCTGCAGTCCGTCATTGTCGTTCCGTTGCCTCATTCTTGCAATTACATCTTTTGACAGGCTGAGGATCCTTGGACGCCATCGTTTGCCAACCGTTTGATTATGATTACGCCGAGAGGCGTTCCTAAAGTCGCAGCAGGGGGGAGAGAAGGCATCGGTGTATACACTAAAGAAAACTAAACAGTTACAAAGCAAATGGAACCTGAAGAGTCTAACATTACTGCAACCATAGTGGAAGAGCAGTAGTCCCTAACTGTATGCAGGAAGTGGAGAGGTTCAACTCATTTGATTTGCACTTATATCTTTGTCGCCCCCAATTAGTATTTCTTCTGTCTTTTTGCAAACATCATTTGCATTTCTTCTGTATTTTTGCAAAAATCATTTGTTTTTTAGCAGATATTTGGTGAGGGAGAAAGGAACGGGTTTTTGGTTAAGCAGCCGATCACAATTGAGGAGAGGCCACATCTGGGGAAAGAGGTTAGTTTGATGCATTTTCATCTGTCCCTCAGTTTCGATTAGACAATTGTTGCTCCTTGCCCTTTCTCATCTCAGAAGATAGTTTCGCCTCCTCCCCAGCCTTCTAGATTTAGTTAGGATTTGTTCAACCCATTTAGTTGGGATTTGTTCAACCCATTGGCTTCTTTAAAATAACAAGAAATGTTTGCCAGCGATACATGACATCAAACTCACTTCCATAGCTTCCATTGTTTTTTTATTAACCATAAGCTTCGACTTAAGTTTCATAGTAAGCATTTACTCCTTGCTGTGCATGTAAATATAAGTGACTGTTTTTGATAGTTGTGAATCTTTAGATAGCATCTTTCAAGCTACTCATCTAGGTATGTGCTGTTGCTTCTATGAAATTTTCTTTTTAAATTGTTTTGGGAACAAAATTTATTTTCTGTGAATCATGTATGGTATGAGAAGTTGGTTGGAAAGAAGCATTTTATGAGATCATCCATTTAAATAGTTTTGTTGTATGAGCGCATCACTAAATTGGCTTTGTTTATTCTCTTCTCGCCTAGGCAATGGAAGAATCTGCTCTGGTATGTGTTTGAAATTTGTTGAGATATCTGTATCTGATGCAGTCTAATGGAAAGCGATGTAAAATTTGAGAATTTATTAGATAGAATGTATTGCCTTTTTGATTGCAATATAAAACTTATTCTGGTCTCTACAAATTTATTAATGGATGTTTGTGTTTTATCTATTTTAATCCAGATTAGTTACCCAGATTAGTTACTGGAATAAAGGATTTCTAGATTGAATCGAAGATAGAGAGTTTCTATTTATGTGTGATCTTAAATTTGGTCTTCTCTATGTTTAACCATTTCATTCATGGAAAAATGCATAAGATGTTTCCTAAATTATAGATCTGGTTATGGTCAAGTAGTGGTGGTTTTACTATGTGTCCCAATTATGTAATGTGTTTTTAGGATTTAATTTATAAAATTGTGTGGAAAAAATGCTTGGAACCTCTTAAAACGTTCCAAGGATATCATATGTTGTGGTGTTTATGTGAATTGTCTAATGGAAAATAATATAGAGAACAAGTTTTGGACTTTTTGTTCAATGTATGAGGCTGCATAAATTAGGACAAGAGATGTTTGCATGCATTTAGTAGGAGCAAGAATTTGTATGGTAATAAATATATTTCACATATTTGTTAAATTTAAGTAACTGCTATTTTTAATTTAAGACTTTTGTTATGAAGCATAGAATTATTTACTACTTAAACAAAAAAGTGTTACAAATTTAATATATTTTTTTATTAAAATCAAAATTATTTTGTTTCAAGTTATTCTAATGGTGATCCTATTTTATCCCTTACACTTGACTTACTTCAACTAATAAATTAATTGAATATTAAAAACATAATTGATCTAAAATTTAATCAACTAAAACTAACATGAAAAATTATTATTTTATTGTAATGTACTTAATCATACAATATATATTTTTTGTGTATAATATGCTGTGAAAACACATTTCTCTCATGTTTCTCTATTTGTTAGATTTTTAATGAAATGTTATGGTTTGTAATACCTCAATAGCAAAGTACAAGATGCTTAAGCAATATTATCATAAGTTGCTTAATTTCCTCCATGGAGTTTGTTATTTTCTTCTCGAACATGCTATTAATTAATAAAATATTATTGTAGATGAATGTTGTTATAGAAAGATTAAAAAGAAGGAAATAATCTAATTTTTAATTTAGAAAGATTAAAAAGGATTCAAATACTAAAAATAGAAGCAATATTTTTTTTAAAAAAGAATGGAATAATTTTAAGTTTCAATTTTGAAAGATGAAAACGAATTTTATGTTTCTAAATTTCAATCACAAAATATAATGTTTCTAAATTCAAAAAATCAAAATTATATTCATACACAAATATTTAAAAATCTTTATAATATTTCAGATATAAAAATATTTAGAATCAAAAGTTTCTAATTTATCATATAGCTGTGATTTTTCTATTTTAGTTTAGTTATAAAAAATATTTCAAAAATAACATATGATTATTAATTTAGAAAGGTCAAAAAGAATTTTTATGTTTAATTATAAAAAAATTAAAATGTTAAAAGAATATAATTTTAATTAAAGAACAACTTTAAGCTATTTTAAAATGTTTTAATTTTATTAAAGCAAAGTTTAAAGGTATTTATTTTATAGAAGTATTGAAAAATGTACATAGTAATGAATATTTTTATTAATATTTTATAAGAAATAGATAATAAGTATTATGAATTCATAATCTTGTACAATATTAACCCTAATTGTAGCATAATCTTAATACTAAACTTAATCTTACCAATAATGAAACCCTAAAATTAAATCTAACTTTAGAATTAAAACTGAAACCTAATTGGACCCTAACTGAACCCTAAACTTGTCACGAACCCTATTTTTCCATAATTATTTAATGAGGAAAATAATGTTTATTTTTCGCAAATGAAATTGGAATTGTTAATGAAATAAGATAGGAGATCGAATGCACTGAAATGATTCATATACAATTGAATGATTAGTAATAATTTTTTATTGTAAAATTGGGATCGTCATTGCTAATGAGCAATTGAGTGCAAGTGAATGCAAGAACAGATGAACACAGATGAAGGCGAGAACATGGTTCAGGTAGAATTGTCTTAGCTCTTGGATTTGTTAGAATAGATGGAATCTCTCACACACCACCGTAGAAAAGTTATGTTTGTGCAATTGTGATTTCATCGATGCATGATTTTGAAATAATAAAATTAGTTTGATATTTTGAAGAAAAAAAAAAAGTTGCGTAATTAAACAACTTAACGATGTTTACAAAAGATGATTTAATGTTCTTAGTATAAGAGGATGTAATTTTATTAATGATTGTTGTGTTTACAATTATATGAATTTCTTGTGCTTATCAATTAGATAATTGCGACTTGATCATATGTATATATAGGTTATATACATGAAGGTGACTTTTAATTCTATATAGTTATTTTAAATAATGCTTAAGTGATTAAATTATCATTAGATAATATTGTCAATTCAAAATATTATGTCTTTTTTAATACACATGTATACAATTTAGAATTATATATATCATATTTAATATACTTTTTACATTAGATTTAATAAATCAAACACGTAATATATAAAATTCAATATATATATATATCCTATTTTACTAGGTTTTCTTTAATATAACATATAATATAAAATAAGACATGTATTATATATATTATTATATATAATATTATTGAAAAGGTGGCAGTTTTTTTAAGAAAGCGACTTAAATTGAAAACTTAATGACCGAAAGGGATGGTGGTGGCAGTTGAGTTTAAAAGTGAATGTTATAAGAGGGAGGTCGATAGTAATATGGACCATTCCCCATTTTTATAGGGAGGGGTCGGTATTACCACCGACCACTCCTCCTCTTCCATAAAAAAATCACAATGTGTAATACTGTCCTTAACCACACGTTGCAGCCACTAAGACTTGGAAAATTACTAGACATGTAGCTAGTCACCTTGCAAAAGAATCGGTATTAATGGCAACTTAAAGAAAACAGTGAGTTAAGAGAAGGAAGTCATTGGGTTGGTATCGAATATGCATGCAAATAAACACATAGAGTTTAAGATGATCGCGGACCTTGCAACCACGACATGTTTGAAGAGATGTCAACTCATTGAATTTGAATGAGAAGAGTTCGCTGCTGCAATGGTTGGGTGTATTTAATACAAGTCATAGTCGACAAAGAAGGAAAGTCGACTTGGCATCATGAGAACTTCGAGACTGTTTGCAAGGGAGTCATTATTAAATCTATAAATGACATGTGTAGTGTGGTGTCACATAAGAAGTTAATGGATAACTTTGCATGGTGAACACATAAGTGTTCAAAACTATCTAGGACTATTATGTTGCAATTAAACCATGAGTGTTGTCATTTAAAATCAGTCCACCACTAGGAGAGATAGCTTGTATATAGGAAAGAAGGTAGATTGGATCACTATATATAGAACATCGAATGGGAAGAGAAGGGGGAGAGGGATGCAACAAAGGAATAGAGAATGGATAATAGAAGAGAATAGGAATTAGATATTTAAGAGAATGATGGCCAAGCATAGAGGATTGGTTATGATCATCTCCAATTTAGTGTCGAACTTAAGAGTTAGGCTCTTGAACAAGAAATAGTTGTTTTATTATTATCAGAGAAATTCTCAGAATATAGAAATGATAAGAACTAAGAATAGAGAGCTCCTTAGATAGAATATCGCAGAGGTGGAAAGCATTGGAATCTAGACATATTGCAGACAATTTTAAGTTATCAGGGATCATAATAGACTTGGATCACGTTTCTTGAGGTAGGTTCAAATCCAGCATGTTTTGTCGTAGAGATCTAAGAGATAAAAAAAAATTTAGTTTTAGATTTATGCCATATTCTAATGAAAGAGTTAGAATCATGATATGAACCATTTTTAATTGTTTTAAATTACGTTCATGTAAATATAAATGCAGTAATGAAATATTTTTTTAAAGTTGTTAATAAACATAGTGAAGCTCTCAAAAATTAGATCACCAAACCCTCTAGAAATGGAGTAAGAGGATAGAGAGAGAAAATTTAAAATTTGAATCACAAAGAAGATGAAATACTAGGATAACGAATTATTAAATATTGAAACTTATTTGAATTCGTGAAGAAAAGACTTACACTTCCAAATTTGATCCTTGCATGAAAAGTAGGGATGATTATTAGGTGTCTCATTTGAAAAGGCCATATAGATATGTGCTTTATTAATTTTCATCATGTTAGATTGTTGTTATAGAAAATTATTAAAATCAGTTAGTTGAGTTCTTAAATCATGAAAAGTCACATATTAGTATTAAACTAAATATGTTGTTTGAGAAAAGAGGTAAATGAACCAAGACACATGGAAAGATAGAGAGCTTAGATGATATAAACTTAGAATTCTAAACCATAAGAAATTGAAGGCATGTTAATGATTATGCTATTTAAATTCTTTGATAATTGAATAAAACAATGTGTACTCATTTTATTCAATTTTTATGTAAAGATTCATACATGTGTTACACCTTCTTAATATGTAATTTTTGTCTTTAAATTGCTTGAAAGATAGAAGCGGAAGATTGTTTCTTAACAGATGTATATTGGTTTATCCATGAAAGATTGTTTCCTGTTAGATAGGATTGGTTGTAACAAAAGATTGATTATTTTTATTTCTATTTAATGAAAGATTGTCTTCTTTATCATTGTATTTTTATCTTGCAAGAAATGGGAATCTAGAATTGAAAGATGAAAGATTGTCTTCTGTATATATTTATTTTAGATTTATGTTAACAAATATTGATAGGCTTGTGTTTGTGGAAAGCTACCTTCCAAGACGGGTGCCAAATGTGGAATTATAGAGAATAGTTTATTTTTTCCAAACTATATTTTATTGCTATGCATGGCATTATACTCGGCCAAGTAACTTATTGAACATTGAAACAAATGGATTTATTTATGCTCTCTACCACATCCTTGATTGATCTTTCTTGTTTCTTAATGGAATTATAAAAATGAAAATGCATGTATCATCTAGGCATGCACCAGATTCCATCTTGTCTTTTGAATTCTTTTTGCTAAGCAATTCGTGCAGGGTTGGGTATTCTTGATTGACTAAGGATTCCGGGGAAGGGTAAGCTTCAAGGTTGGGCAGAAAATGCACCTGAATCTTGTTCTCATCTTCATGCTAAAGATTGCATTGAAGATAGATTGGGTTGCAGATCAAAGGACGCATCTCACCCTTTACTTTGTATTATTTTTTTATTGAACTTGTGACAACTTGAAATGCCTAAGTATTGTATGATTGAGATACTACTTATATCAATTTATTGAATGAAGAATCTTTATCTTTCATAGAAATTTCATGTTTATTACGCTATAAATGGAATGATCAAAAGAAGCTATGGAAGGGAAAAACAATGAAATAGACTTATTAAAGAAATTATGAGTTTATTTAAGAATAAAGAGTATTTCGTATATTATTAAAGTCAGCACAATTTACGTCTTTACAAAACTTAACTCTAACCCTAGAATTAAATGTGACCCTAGCTGAACCCTGATCCTAATTGAATTCTAGCCCAAACCCTTACCCTAATTTAACCCTAAGCTTAAATTAATTGAATCATAATTATATTTCTAATGCTAATTGAAATCTAATACAAATAATAGGTATGGTCAACCACTTATCATAATCAAACCCTAACCTTGACAATATCCCTAATCTAGACCCAATTGAACCCTAACCATAACCTAACCGTAAAATTATCTACAACCTTATAATTAAGCCCTAATTAAAAGTTAAACTATAATTCAACAATAATTAAACCGTAGCCCTAGATATAACCCTAACTATAATTGAACTCTACCCCTAAACTTAACCCTAACCCTAATTAAAATTTAATCTATCGAAAACCTTGATCCTAATTAATCCCTTACCATAATCAAACCCTAAGTGTAATTGAACTGTAACTCTAACTAACTATAACCTTCACCCTTAACCCTAAACCTATCTCATACTGAACCATAACCCTGAACCCTAACCCTAATAATAATCCTTAGTCCTAACCCTAACTAGAACTCAAAATGTATCTCTAACCCTAACCCTAATCCTAACCTAACACATAACCATTATTTAAAACCTAACCCTAACCATTGTTTAGACTCTTATATCGTAAAACTAAGGCCTAACCCTAACCTAGCCATAATTCTAACCCTAAACTTGTTCGTAACCCAAACCCTAAACATGATGTAAAACAAAACTATAATCCTAATCCTAACACTACCCCCTAATTCAAGTCATAGACTAAACCATAACCTATCCCTAAAATTAAATCTAAACCTAATTGAATTCCAACCATTATCTAACCCTAATCCTAACACTAACCCCTAACGCAAGTCATAGACTAAACCATAACCTATCTCTAAAATTAAATCTAAACCTAATTGAATTCCAACCATTGTCTAACCCTAAGTATAACTCTAATGATAGAATTAAACCCTACCTACAACTTCAACCTTAATCTAACCCTAATTGAAACCAAACCTAATCCAAACCCTTACATTTATTGAACCCTAATCCTAACTGAATTCTTGCCCAAACCCTAAGCATAATTAAACTTTAATCCTAATTTAATTATAACCCTATTGTAATTGAATCATAAAACTAATTCCAACCCTGATTGAACTCTTATACGAAACCTAACTATAATTAAAACCTTACCATAATCAAAACCTAACCTTGACAATATCCCTAATATAGACCTAATTGGACCCTAAACCATAACCTAATCCTAAAATTCAACCTTAATATAACCATAATTGAAGCCTAACAATATCATAACCCTAAGTTTAAATATAACCCTACAATTGAGCCCTAACTACAACTTGAACCTTAATATAAACATAACTAAATCCTAGCCTAAACTTAATGTCAACCCTGATTAAACTCTAATCATAATTTAAATCTAATCTTAATCTAACCCTTACCATAATCAAATCCTAATCATATTTGAACCCTAACTCTAATTAACTATAACCTTAACTCTTAACTCTAGTCCCTCTAATTGAATCTTAACCCTAACTGAACACTAAAGTTAAGTCTAACCATATAAGTAGACCCTACCTACAACTTCAACCTTAATTCAACCATAATATGAACCCTAACCCTTATTAAATCCTTAATACAATTTAATACTAACCCTCACCCTCAACATGCCTTATCCTAACCATAACCCTAATTAAACCTTAACTTTGACCTTAAAATCAAGATTTTATTATATAAACCTAACCCTCACATGCTTTATCCTTAAACCCTAACCCTATTTGAATATAAATGCTAACTCTAATTTTAATTAAACCCTAAATAAATTGTAATACTAACCCTAACCCTAACCCTAACCCTAATCAATATTTAAATCCTAACCCTAACAATAACCATAATTATAGCCTTAAACCTTTAAGTGTAATCCAAACCCTAAAACTAACCCTAATCCTAACAATGATATAAACCCTAATTATCATACTAATCCTAATCCTAAACTCTATCCCAAACCATAAGCCTAACCCTAACCATGATTTGAACCTTAAACCTAACCATAATCCTAATAATAACCCTAATCATTATGTAAATCCTAACCATAATGATAACCCTAAACCTAACCCTAACCATGATGTAAACACTAAAATTAATCCTAACACTAACCCTTAACCCTAACACTAATCATGATGTGCAATATAACCATATCTATAATACTAATGTTAACCCTAACCCTAACCTAACCTAATCATAACCCTAAACTATAACCCTAAAAATAGGGAACAACTCTATAATCCTTAGGATGCACCAATCATCTATTACAATGTATTGATAATATATGAAGGGTATTAATATCTTGGTGCATCCTAAGGGGTGGATAGTTATTTCTTTAAATGAAAAGTTACTAGGACATATGAGGGGACTTACAAGCAGTAGCACATGACTTAGGCAAATAAAAACATGCATGTGAAGACTAAAGAAAAATATACCAACCCATAAAATAATAAAAACCTAAGCACAGGGCCGATTAACGCAATGAGATATAACCCTTATAGACAACTTAAGGGGAGATCTTACCGGTTGAGCCAGTCAACTAAAAATTAAAACAAAAGCCTTCTTAAGGTTATTTGAAAATTTTAACCCAAAACATTTTATACAACCCATCAATTGATATTAGTACCTTCTACCAAATCTCTAGATTATTCTTCAAACCCAACCAAATATTTATCATAACAGAAGATAGAAATATAAAAGGATATGGAAAATGTTAAAGAAAATATTGATACATACAATATCTAGTGAAAATAAGGGGGGTTTTCAATTCAGGCCATGTATTGGGAGGGGTTAACAAGAAAGGAGTTAAAGGCAATATTTTTTGAAAATAGGGAGATTCTTTGGTATGCCACGAACACATGTGATATACCCCAAGTTCACTAAGTGTATCCCCCATGATTTGAGGACATTCTTATGCTTGATATCAACACCATGCTCTTTGATTCTCATGGTGAATGAACATCTTGTTTCACCAATATAGGGGGTGCCACATGAGCAAATGACCTTGTAGACTCCTGACTCTAAAAGGATATCCTTGGAGTCTTTAAGAGGGGGGACATACTTCTTCAAGGTGGAAAAGGGTTTTAAAGCACATTGAAGACCTTTTTTGAGAAGGATTTTTTAGATCTTGTGGGAAATACCTTCAACATGTGGAAGGGAAACACACAAAAGATGAGAAGGAAGGGAGGGTGAGGGATTGGTGATAGACTAGAAATAGGATTTAGCTATCTAATTTTGTCTCTTTGATAAATTGGACAAAATGGGTCGAGTCTTTGATGAAGGAGTTGGAGTTACCCACAAGAGGAAAGCTTTATTTGGCCAAGAAGGAGGTTAACTTATAAGTACGAGAACCAATGATGTTGACAATGGGTCTTAATGGAATGTCAAGTTTGTGAATATTTGGAACCCCATAGATACGAGGGATCACTTCCTTGGTCAGAAAAAGATGCTTCTTGATTGCATCATCAAAGGGGGAGTTAGAAATAGCCAATTTAACTTTCCTCATGAACTTGGGGTGCGAGTTATGAGAAACAATTTTATAACTATTTATGTTAGCGAGAAGGGCACACATTTTCAAAAGGTAATATGATTTGTCCATAATGACTATGGCATTGCCCTTGTCCACTTTGGAAATAATAAGATCATTATTTCTCATAAGTTTATTAAACAAAAGAATCTCCCCTTTAGGTATGTTGCATTTGGAAGGTTTAGCATGCCAAAGAGCCATGACACAATCTTGTTGAACCTCTTCAGCAACATCACCAAGGAGAGTGCGAACTACATTCTCAATTTCAATAAAGAAGTCAACATGAGGGATGGCACGTGAAGGCATGGAAAAGATAAGACCACGCTTGAGAAAGTTAAAGGAGAGAGGTTTAATGGAAGCAAGAGATAAATTGACCACAAGCTTCAACTCCCAGTTGTTAATTGGAGGAAGAGTAGTGAAGGAGTGAGGTAGGACGAGACAACCTAGGTTAAGAGGAGAGGACGAGGAGGCACCCAAGTGGCTGACAAGTGACTTAATGGGAAGAGAAGTGGGAAACAAGATAGAAGGGTGATAGGATAGGGGGTGGAGTATCCAACAAAAAAGAAGACACCTTTCTAGTAAGAGAAGGAGGATACAAGGCTTGAGACAGGCATGACTTGATAGAAATGCAATCACATATGCAAGAGTCATTCAAATAATTAATGCAAGGTGTTATTTCCCAAAAATAAAAATCGGGTTTACACTACCATAGGGTAGAGACCAAGCTGTTTCCTCTAAATACCTATGAAAAGACATTTCCAACTATCAATATCCTTCAGGCTTGAACCAACTTCAACAAGGATACAAGATCCTTCTACGCTTTGAGCTGTGCAAAACACGAGAGGGTAATCCCTTCAGTGAATTTCCTGACCTTTGCAACTACACTTAGGAATTTACTGAAAACAAAGAAGATTATCTCATAGAAAAGAATCAACAAAAAGGGAGAATGCTCAAGGATGGAAAATCCTTCAGTGATCCTTGACCTTAAACTGGAGTATGAGATGGGCAGGATAACTTAGAAAATACATGAAAACTTAACAATGATATTCTAATATTTAAAAGATTGTTATGAGGAGTCATAAAGGAAATAGACTAGAAACCGAAAAACCTAATGACATTATTTAGCAAATACCAGTGCCTTATTTATTTGGGCTACAGAGTCTTTGAAACGTTACTGAAATCTAATAAAAACTTATCTAATAGCAGATTTAGTCTTACAATTTATTGCCTTACAATATTGTTCCATCTACAATCCCTTGTCCAAACTACTTATCAAATCCTAGTACAAGTCTTATTTCTCTTTAATCTCATTCAAGCACTTTTAATTAATCCATTGGATTAAAGCATAGAATGGGAAATTACATACATCATAAGAATGAAATAAGTAAATGAAACCCTTGATCCCGTTTACTTAAAAGAAAATAAAATTGTACATAGGAGAGTAAATATTTGAGAATATATTTATATTAATATCATAAGCTATCTTCTATCTGATAACAGACAACAATTTCGATTACAGAATAACCCATTTAAAAATGAAACTAGTATCTATTTCATTACTTGTGCTCTGCAGAATGACATTACAGTTCCTTTTATTTTCCATGACTCTCTAAAACTTTATGGAACCTAACCCTGTAGATTGGACCTACTTTATAGAGACCCTTCTCAGAAATTTTGGAACCCTAACTTCTGGCCTTGATTTCCCTTTTATAGAAAACAAGGGAGCAACAAGTTTTAGGCCTAAAGACACATGTCACCAAAAACCAAGCACAGAATGTTGTACACAATTCTGTTACAAAATATTCCTTATCCAAATGCAGGTGTCCATGGTGAGGTGGAAACAAAATGTTCAACTGATTATTAGTAGAATTGAAATCACTTGAACCATGTTGATATCACCCTGACACTTCTGGATGGACCTTGAGATGCTCAGTCTACTCTTCACAAAATTTCCCTTCCTGAAAAGGAAAACAAATCCTGACAAGAAATACGATTTCCCATGAATTAGAGGAAAATCTCCAACCTTTATGTCCCAGATAAGAGGAAGTGGAAACATGACATTGGGGGTGTTGGCATTATGTGAACCAGCACGATGACAAAATGATATTGTATGTTGTCATTGATGTCAATATGATACATGGTGAGAACTGGCACATGTGATAGGTGAAGAGAGAGGAACCAGCATATATATGAACCGGTTTATATGCCAAAGTGAAGCGGCATATTTGTTCAAGGTGAACCGGCATGTAGTTATGAGAACCGGCACATGGAAGCATTGTATGACTACCGGTTGGTAGGTAGCTTCCACTTCAGGGTTTCTGGTTGGAGTACCTCAAGTCTGTGCAACTCAATCGGTGATCTTTGTGTGATGAGTTAGCAGTATGATGGAGGACAGATCGTGTTGCCCCGTAAGCTCTGTGCGTGTGAAGGATCTTTCATGAAGAAGACTATTCCTATCTACCTCGGGAACATGCGAAGTCTATCAAATGATGATAATGCGTGATGGGTTATCTGCCGCCATGAAAATAGTGGATAATGGATGATGGAGAATGTCTTGAGATCGATTCAAGATTGTTGCATTTAATGTAGTATGATTCAATAGTCAGAATCGAACCGTTTGAATTGCTTAACCTAACAGGTTTAGGGTTTAGGACTTTTGCTACCGACCTGTATGTTTCCTATAAGGTCGATGTTGCGTTTCTTTCTGAAGTTGTTGGCAAAAGTTGTGAGTCTGTATCCAAGGAAACCGATACGTGATTCTTTCCAGACCAAAGGAGAGAAGAGATACCTGCAAAGTGAATGTGCAGAAGGAAAAGAGGAGCCTAAACAGATCTGCATTAGCATTGAGTGCTATTAACAGATCATTGTAATTCCTGTTGATCTCTAACCACTTCAACAGTTGTAAAATCCCCTAACAGGGTAGCCTTAGCTGGCTTGATTCAAAATCCCTTAAATCGGGTGGCCTTAACCAGCTTGTTTCAAATCCCTTAACCGGGTAACTCAAGGCTAATGAGTTCTGAGAAGCTAGAGAAGCTTAGGAGATCCTTTTAGCTATTGAGTTCTTAAAATCCTCTAACAAGGTGACCCTACTAGGTTTAACCCTTAACCGGGTATCCCTTAACCGAGTGATCCTTAATAGGATCGGTTCCTACCAGAACCTATTGTAATGTTCTTAACCGGACAAGGCTCCTAGCAGAGCAGATTTCTAAAGAGTTCAAAAAGTAGCTTGTGGGTATTCATCCCCACCGTGGTTTTTCTAGTTGGGTTTCCACGTGAAAAATGTGTGTGTCATGTGAAATGCTTTTGTCTTGTGCTACATTATTTTATCTATTATGCATATGAAGGCTCTATGTTTTATGCCTATCTATAAAACATATTGAACTCACTGTTGTGAAGATCTGATGATTTAGTTTATCTATTTATGCATGAGAATATAATGATATTGTAGTATTGAGCTAAGAGGGAAGCTTATTGAGTGACCGGTTCATGACTGATTGAGCTATACTAGATGTTACCGGTTGCACTCT
Organism: Cryptomeria japonica; assembly: GCF_030272615.1. Taxonomy (NCBI): domain Eukaryota; kingdom Viridiplantae; phylum Streptophyta; class Pinopsida; order Cupressales; family Cupressaceae; genus Cryptomeria; species Cryptomeria japonica. The sequence goes on along the minus strand of NC_081406.1, from coordinate 615,022,325 downwards.
GTTTTACCGGTTTTCCTGTTTGTCAGTCATTTGGGGTATTTGCTGTCAAACCGGTTTTGGACTGTATTCGTGTTTGTACTGATTCACCCCCCCCTCTCAGTACCGGTTTGGTACTTGTGGTTCATCATTTGAGTTATCAATTGGTATCAGAGCATTCCAGGTCCTCTATGTTGTAAGCTTAACCTCTTGAGGAAAATATCCTAGCTAAATGATGAAGAGGGAAGGTCCAAAGTTCAACAGGGAAAACTTTGGTATATGGAAAGACATGATGAAGATATTTATCAAAAGCATGGGTGTTCAACACTGGAGTTATGTTGAAAATGTATATGTTGTTCCTACCGATACTCTCACCAATGACCAAAAGAGAGAGATACAAGAAAGTGGGCAAGTCCTGGAAGCCCTCATCAGTAGTCTATTTGACATTGAGTTTATTGATGTTCAGGACAAGGCAAATCCCAAAGAAGTATGGGATGCTCTTGAAAATATCTATGGTGGTGATGAGCATGTAGAACAGGCTAAGGAAGAGAGCTTGAGAGGAAAGTTTGAAGACATGTGGATGGTTGAAGGAGAGACCATTCAGTAGTATGGAATAAGAATCAAAATAGTTGTTGGAGAAATAAAGAGTGCAGGTGGAAAAATAGAAGATTCCACCATGGTTAGTAAAGTCCTGCGATCCCTCTTGCTGGTCTATGCAATAAGGGTTGCTGCTATTCAGGAGCTGAGATCAATAGACAAGTCTAAGGCATCCTTGGATTCCATCATAGCCAATTTGACAGCCTATGAATTGAATAGTTTTGATGGCAGTGTTCAAAAGACAGAACCAACTTTTAAAGCTTCTGCTATACCATCTAGAAAAGGAAAAGAGGCTAGCACTAGTGGAAAACCTAGTCAGAACAGAGAAATGAAGGATGAAGAGTTTCTGATGGAATTTGAAGCTCTTCTAGCTAGGAGATTTCCAAAAGGGACTAGTAAATACAAAGGTAAGCTTCCTTTGAAATGTTTTTCCTATAACTGGATAAGACATATTGCTATGAACTGTCCTAATAGTGACAACAAGGACAAACCGGAAAGGTTCAAGAAATTTAAAGGAGGAAACCAGAGAAATTATTTTGTGGCAGTTGATGAAGGTGTGATAGATGAGGAATCAAAAGATGAAGAGAATGAAGACATTGTGTTTGTTGTTGTAAAGGAAGATGTGGTAGACAAGAAGGCTCTTGTCTCCCGGTTTTAAAATTGAAATGAGTGGATCATTGACCGTGGCTGTTCTCACCATATGACTGGTGACCGAAGCAAGTTTTTATCCTTAGAGGAGTATGATGGTGGTGTGGTTCACTTTGGAAATGATGCACCATGCATGGTCAAAGGCAGAGGGTCCATCTCTTTGAATGGAAAGAGTAGTGCTGACAATGTGTACTGGGTTGAAGGTCTCAGACACAACCTTCTAAGTGTTGCCCAGCTAAGTGACAGTGGTCTCACTCTGCAATTCAAGAATGGAGTTTGCAGAATCAAAGGTAAAGATGGTAAATTGGTAGCCACTGGCATGCAGACTAAAGGTAGCCTATTTCATCTAAATGCAAATATAAGTACATGTCTTATGGCTAAGCTTGATTATAGCTGGATATGGCATAGGAGGTTCTGCCATGTGAACTTTGATAACATTGTGAAGGCTAGTAAGATCAAGGTAGTTAGAGGGTTGCTGGTGCTAAGAAAACTAGATAATACCTTGTGTAGAGAATGTTAATTGGGGAAAATGTCTTCCTCAATCTTTAAAGGTAAATCTTTCACTGCAGACAACTTGCTTGATCTTGTGCATACTGATCTATGTGGTCCTATGAAAACTACAAGTGTGCAGGGTGATAGGTACTTCATGATTCTCACTGATGACTGCTCAAGACTGATGTGGGTCACATTCTTGAAAGACAAGTCTGAAGCTTTTGGGAAATTCAAAGCATTCAGAGCATTAGTGGAGAAGGAAAGCGGTAAAAGGATCAAATGTCTTAGAACTGATCAAGGAGGGGAATTCACTTCCGGTGAATTCAACAAGTATTGTGAAGAATTTGGCATCAAGAGATAGTCATTTTCCCCCTGGACTCCATAGCAGAATGGCCTAGCAGAGAGGAATAACCGGACTGTGGTTGAAGCAGCTAGAACCATGTTGATCCAAGGAAAGGTTGCTCACACCTTCTGGAGAGAAGCAGTGAGCACTGCAGTCTACACTATGAATCGGGTACTCATCAAAAAGGGTAAGGACAAAACTCCTTATGAGTATTGGACTGGTAAGACACCTATGGTAAACTACTTTAAGGTATTTGGTAGCAAATGTTACATCAAGAGGAGTGAACATCAGGGCAAATTTGAAGCTAAATGTGATGAAGGAATATTTCTAGGATATTCCACCAAGAGTAAAGCTTTCAAGTGCTACAACAATAGGACTCAGAGAATTATGGAAAGCATCAATGTAAGAGTTGATGAGTCCTCTGAGAAGACTGAGAAAAATGGCAGTGAGCAAGTTGTAAATGAACTGGTTGCAACCTTTTGGGAATCAGTTGTCAATAAACCTAGTACCAGTAATAGTGTTCCTGAACCGATGAATGCTGATACTGATGAAGATGAGGATGAAGAAGAAAAGAAAGAAGAACCAATTAAGACCATTCCTTGGTATGTCAAGTTGAATCATGATCCCAAGCAGATCATAGGTGATAAGGATGCAGGAATCCTTACTAGAAGAAAGATCAGAGAAAACTTATGTATGATCTCTGAATTTGAGCCTAAGTCATTCAAAGAGGCTCATAAAGATGAAGACTGGATCAAGGCAATGGAAGAACTTGACCAGATAGAGAAAAATGGTACATGGTCCTTGGTACCCAGACCAGAGCATAAAAATGTCATTGGCACCAAATGGGTGTTCAGAAATAAGTTGAATGAGGATGGCACAGTGATTAGGAATAAAGCAAGACTGGTATGCAAAGGATATGCTCAAGAAGAAGGTGAAGACTATGGGGAAACCTTTGCTCCTATAGCCAGATTGGAAGGAGTTTGTATGCTTCTTGCATATGCAGCTTTTAAGAGATTCAAAGTATATCAAATGGATGTAAAATCTGCATTCCTAAATGGTGTACTTGAAGAGGAGGTATATACTGAGCAACCAGATGGGTTTACCCTATTTGAAGACAGTGACATGGTATGTAGGCTACATAAAGCATTATATGGTCTGAAGCAAGCACCTAGGGCATGGTATGAGCACCTACATTCCAATCTTGTGAAGATTGGATTTGAGAGAACAAGTGAAGATAGCAATATCTACTTGAAGTCTGAAGAAGATCAGATTCTGATATGTGAAGTTTTTGTTGATGACATCATCTTTGGTGGAGATGACAAGATGAGTCATGAGTTTTCTGATGAGATGAAGAAAGAGTTTGAGATGTCACTCATAGGGAGATTAAGTTCTTCATTGGGCTGCAGATCCAGTAGATGAAAGATGGAATCTTCATCACTCAGTCCAAATATGTCAAAGAAGTGTTGAAGACTTTTGGCATGGAAGATAGCAAACCAGTTGGTACACTGATGGTGACCGGTTACAAATTGACAAAGGAGGATGATTCCGCACTGGTTGATGAGAAGGAATACTAATCAATGATTAGTAAGTTGCATTATGTAGTGAATAGAAGACCGGATATTGCACATGCAGTTGGCATCATTGCAAGGTTCCAGAAGAATCCAAGAGAATCTCACTTGAGTGCAGTCAAGCAGATTCTTAGGTATCTGAAGGGAATAGTTGACTATGGATTATGGTACCCATACAACAATAATTTCAATCTAAAAGTATTCACATATGCTGATTGGGCCGGTAATGTGGATGACCAGAAGAGCACAACCGGTGGTGCATTCTTTCTCAGTGGTAGACTGGTCTCATGGATGAGTAAAAAGTAGAGTTGCATCTCTCAGTCTATAGCGGAAGTAGAGTATGTTGCAGCTTTCATGAACTGCACTCAGACAATCTGGATGAAGCATGTACTGGAAGGCTTCAAGATCCCTATACCTAAACCGGTAAGTATATTCTATGATAACACAAGTGCTATCAATATATCAAAGAATCCGGTTTTATATTCTAGAACCAACCATTTTGAGCTTAAGTCTCATTTCTTGAGGGAAAAGGTTTAGAATAAAGAGATTGCACTGGAGCATGTGTCCAGTAAGGAGCAGTTAGTAGACATATTCACCAAGCCTCTCCCAAAAACAACATTTGTGCATTTGAGAGGTGAATTAGGGGTATCGCCCCTTCAGGAGGTGAACTAAAAGTGATTGTTCCACATCAATCAGGTACTGGAAAGACAAAGTTTTGGTTGATTGGTGTGTTGAAGGATGCTACTCCTCAAGGGGAGCATCATGATGAAACATAAATGTTTGTACCTTCACTTTGGCATTGTTGTCAAAGGGGGAGAAGGAGTGAAGCGAAAAGATATCTGCAGCAAATGGGCAGAAGATGTGAAGCAGAGAAGATATCTTTTGTATATTGCCATCAATGTCAAAGGGGGAGATTGTTGGCATTATTTGAACCGACATGATGACAAAATGATATTGTATGTTGTCATTGATGTCAATATGAGACATGGTGAGAAGTGGCACATGTGATAGGTGAAGAGAGAGGAACCGACATATATATGAACCGGTTTATATGCCTGTAGCGTCCTAAAATTGTGACACTTGCAATTTCGACTGCATTTGGGTCTTCACGATGGCGGCGCAATGTTGAACCTGAATGGAGACCCCGAAACCTGTTTACGACACCAAAAACTGCATCTTTTTGCACCTTGGCCTGATCCTTCCTTGCACCCTGCTGTCCCGGGAGGTGGGACCATGGCACCTAGCACCCTGGTCCCTGGCCCTATTTTGGGCCCGGTCTCTTGTTGGGCATCGGGTCTTTAAGTTTGCAAATTGGAAAATAATTCTTCTAGGTCGGCCTAAGGTCAGAAAAATCAGTCTTCTAACCCTAATTGACAAGTTTATAAACTACATTTCCCCTCCCATTTGGAGAGGCAAGGAAAAAGAGGAAAATATATGCAAGCAAGAGGCGGAAGCGATATTCAAACGTTCAAACATTCAAGCATTCAAGCATTCCTTCAAGCAATTGAGCATTCTAAGTCTCCATTCAAGGCTAAGTGTTGCATTCAAGACAAGGATTCAACCATTGAAGAGGAGATCACTTACAACATACAAAATACAACATTCATTACACCTTCGCATGTAAGAATACAAACATTCTTGCAACAAGGTATCAATACTTGTTTACATTACAAACATTTACATTTATAGCATTCTCATTTCTTGGTTAATTCCAAAACTGGGGTTTGACCTAAAGGAAAACCCCTAATCCCTAACCCCCCAATCATCCTCTCTTTTCTATGTGTAGGTTGCAGGTACGCGGCTATAATTGAAGATCTGGAACCCTTGTGCAGAGACAAACGGATCCCCCTTTGTTTTGCGGATTTTTTGGAGGGCCGTGTGCATGCCGGGTGCCATCGTCCCATTAACTTTCGCTTGAATTTGTAGAACAACATCATCTCGACATTTTACTGCTAATTCCAGGTCTACAACTTCATCTCGTATCCCTAAGCGAATCTTTCTTTTTTTACATGCATTCCTAGTTCAATCTTTCTATCTACATTATTTACAAAAGAGGGTATCCTTGATGTCTCAACCCTTGAAACTCATTTAGAATCCAGTCTTGCATTGTGTGGGATTGGATCCCATGGGTTTCAACCCCTCTTTTGAATGTAAAGTCTCTCCTAAGTGAAAACCGTCAATCCTAGTGACCCCCTTTCTCCTTGGAGTGGGGGAGAACACCTAGGGTTCGATTTTCCGCTTTACATTTTGGTGAACCTGACGTGAATCATCCTAATTCTGATTATTCATGGTTAGATCTGAAAAATTTGCTTCCTTAATTACATTTTCATGTTTGATCTTTTTCAAATTTTAGAGGTTAATTGTGTAAAAACCCTAAAATTTTCTCTTTAGTAATTGAGCTTGTGAAATGTTTAATTGTTAATGCTTGTTTTAGATCTACCCTTCTATTGCAAATTGTCAAATCATATCTGTGCTTTAATTTTGAAAATTAAGTGGTTAAGTGTTAAAACCCTAATTTTTAAAACCCTCTTGATTCAACCTTTGACTGATGATTTCACTGATCAAAACACCTCCAAATCGGCTGTAACTTTGGATTCCGCAACAAAATCATAATATCTCTCATCCCTAAAAATTTGGAAAAAAGTTGCGAGGACCGTGTGCACCCCGAGCGCCATCGTCCCCGACATTTTTTTTGAAATTTCGGGAGCTAGATCTTACTATTTTTTTCTGCTAAAATCCATAATTTTGGCTAATTTCATCAATTCTTACACTTTCAAAATTACAGTCAAAGTTGGTCTAGTGATTGCTTGGATTGAGGCTTCTAATCATTCAAAAATTGTTGAAATTGAAATTCATGTCAAAATTGTGTTTCTTATTATCCTAAATCTGAAAAGTGTGTTGGCATTCATTCGAAATTTTAGTGCTTTATTCAAATTTTTGCAGTTTGTGACTTTTGAAATTAAATGTTTAATTGCAACAACCTTGATTTCCACTTTCAAAATTGAATTTTGTGTGAAATTGAGTCAATTTTTAAATTTCAAAACCTGCATTGCTTTTAGTATTCGCTCTAAAAATCATAAAATTCAAAATTTCAATTTCCCTCTCTTTTTCAAAATTCAAATTTTGCATTTTTCAACAATCTTGGTAGGGTTCAATTTTGAGATTGCAACTTTAATCTGGCCTATCTACAGATCATAAAATCACTCAATTTTTTCAGGTTAGCTTTAAAATCATCATAACTTTCATCCCTGAAAATTTTGAAAAAAGTTGCGAGGACCGTGTGCACTCCATTCGCCACGGTCCCGGACATTTTTTCCGAAATTTCGGGAGATTGTCCTGATTGTATTTAACAGCTTAAATCTAGGAGATTGGCTGACTTTATTGAAATTTGCTACCTCTAAGATTAAAAATTTTCTCTTTCTTTAGTGCATGAGTTTTACAACAATCAGCCCTGCTTACACTATTCCCGTTAGACAAATCCTTAGAATTAAGTCTTTCCAAGGTTTAATTACTAAGGAGATGGAACCTAATTTGAATGGCCTTTTTAATGAGGACACGGGTAATTCCTCTAATCCTCCTAATGATGAAGAAGCTCTCCATGAGGTTTCTGAAGAACAACTTTTGAAATTGGATAACCAATTTGATGATTTTCGACAATGGATGTCTCAAGAATACCTCGATAGTCAAGCTCTTCCTTTAATTGAAGGTCTAAAACGTATGGTTCAAAATGATAAGAATGGAATTGATATTTTGCGTAGTATTGCACACATTGTGGATTCAATTGTGATGCCTATGAAGAGTTGTGTTGAAACTTTGGGTTATACACAACCTCCTACTCAAGTCAATCATTCTATCCCTTTGACAACTTCTATTGCTAGTATACCTACTTTCACATCAAACATAATGACTACTTCAATACAAGACATTCCACCTATGATTACCAGTCATGGGGGCAATCCTTCTTCTTCAATTAACCCTCTTCCTTCATTTAATCTAGCTTCTTCATTCATTCCTTCAATGAGTGTCCCTATTACATCTCCACAAATGAACCTGGCACAAGGGGCAATTCGTTTAACCATTCTATTCCTCCTTGTAGTGTTCCTCCTTTCTGATCATCTCCTATGACTAACTATCATAGTGTCCCGCCACCTTACTCTCAATCAATACCTTCTTTCAATAACATAATACCTCCATCACAATCTAACACGTCTAATATGAATTCTTCGACTGAAGCAACCATTAACAATCTTGCACAAACTGTCTCTTCTTTACATCAACAAATTGCCTCTATGAATCAATCTAAGTTTAGTGTGCCCACATTTGATGTTGTGAGCCCACTTTCTCTTGAAATTGTTCGAGCTATTCCCCCTAAGCATGTTGAACTCCCACAGTTGGAGCTTTATAATGGTAAAGGTGATCCTCTAACACATGTTAAGACCTTTCAAACAATATGTACTGATTTTGCTCATGACCAAAGATTGCTTGCAAAACTGTTTACTAGAACATTAAGAGACAAGGCTCTACAATGGTATTTCTCGTTGCCTTCCTATTCTATTACTTCTTTCCAACAACTTGCAAATTCTTTTATTCAACAATTTCAAAACAATACAAGTCCTAAAGTTACTTTGATTGATTTAATGCATTGTAAACAAGGTGTTAAAGAAAAAGTGACTAATTTCATTGGTAGATATAAGAATTTGTATGCTCAAATTTCTTTTCCAGTGCCTGACAATGATATTCAAAGAATCTTTATTTCTAATTTACAAAAAGATATTAGAGAAAAACTTCTATTTTCTGAGTTTACTTCTTTCCAACAGTTGTGTGCAACTCTTCACAATTATCAACTGACTGTGAGTCAAACGGAACAAGCAAATCCTATGGCTCTAAGTGATAAGGGTGATAGTAGTCAACAACCATTTGGGAAGTTTAAACCGAATAGAGAGTCCATTAAATTCAATGAAAACATCATCAACAACAATGTGAATGCAGCATCAGGTGTGCCTCCTATTTCTAAGTTTTTCAAGAAAGAAAGAAAGTTTACTCCTTTGAATGAATCATTGCATAGTATTATGAATAAATTATTGGAACAAAATGTGCTTACTCTTCCTCCTATAAGGTAAATAGATCCTACAAAGATTAATTCACCCTATTTTGATAACAAATCTTTTTTTCAATTTCATCGTCAACCTGGGCATGATACTGAAAAATGTTTTGCTTTAAAGGGTAAAATTCAAGATTTGATTGATAATAATACTATCTCTGTTTCTCGTGTGAATGATAAAGGCAACACATCTGTAGCTCCTCCTAACCAAAATCTTAAGATTTTTACTGATCCATTACCTTCTCATACCTCTAATGTGATTGATACTAATGATTCCTCTGTCTCACCTGATGATCTTGTGTCTATGACTCTGAATGTGATTAACTTTGTAGAGCAGCAGAAAATCCCTAAAGAACCTTCCATCACCTTTGATTCCAGTGAAACTATCAGGGCACCTGACGGTCCTTTATATATAGTTGCAAAAGTCAAGAATACGCCTTGCCATGGAGTGCTTATTGATCCTTCTTGCATGGTTAATGTCATTACTGAAGAATTTCTTTTTACTTTGCAATTGAATCAAGTGATCTATGACGAAACAAATGTGGTTGTGAAATTATTTGATGCATTTTCTTCTCCTGCAATTGGTTCTATTACATTACCTATTGAGGTCCATAATAAATCCCTTGATGTGATCTTTGCTATTATTCCATCGTCTGAACAATTTCATGTGAAGCTAGGCTATCCTTGGCTATCTTCCATGAAAGCTATTGCTTCTCCTATTCACAAGTGTTTGAAATTTCCCCATAATGGTGAAGTTGTTACTGTCAATCATAGTCTCTTTAAACCAGCTGAAAGAACTTCTAGCATTCCTATTGATTATTTCTGGCCTAAACAATTCCAATCTCTTCCACTGCGAAGTGATCATCTTTTCAAATCTTATCAAAAGTGGAAAAAAGATATGATCCTATCTCTAAGTGAACCTAGAACACCCAAACTTGATATTCCTATCATTCTTGAGAAGTAAGTTTTTCCTTTGAAAGATAAAACTAATGTCTTTCCTCAAGAAGATTCCCAACCCATTCCTATGGATGTGACTATGTCTATGCCTAATAAACTTTCTAAAAGTAGACCTATACCTCCTCGTCATGATGGACTTGGTCTCCTTCCTAAACCAAATATTCTTCCTTTATATGGAGCAGTTCCTCCTCCTTCTTCTTATAGAGAGAAGAGACCTTCTTCTTCTCCTATTAACCAACCTAAGAGATCACAACCCAAACACCCAAGTGATAAGGATGAGAACATTCCTCCTCCTCAATCTTCTCAACTTCCTACTAAGACTAATGAAATCATTATGCACGTGAACGCCGACGAAAGCGTCATCTTAGAGCTCAGGCAGTTGCTTCTCAAACTTTGCAATCCCCAAAAACACCTTCAGCTAGCATTATTCCATTTGCTCCTCAACCAGAAATTGAACCAAAATCTCCTAAACATAAGATGCATGATGGTCTTGATCCTGTGCGAGTTAAAGATCCTATTTTTATAAATCTTGATGATGATATAGATGAAAATGTTATTCATGATGAAAATGTTACTTCTTTTCATTCTGATAGTGAATATGAATATGTTGATGCTGATAACCATTTATCTAACGAATTTTCTAAAGCACTTACCCTAGCTCCTAGACAAGAACAACATGGTTTGGAACATGAACATAGCCCTTGTTTGGATCTTGTGATAGCTCCATCTGCTGTGTTGGATGTTCCTCCTCTAGCGTGTTTCCTGCCTTCCTGAAATATTGATCAGCAAGATCAGGGGGTAGATGACGTGCTAGACTAGTTCATTAGCATAGCAGACTCTCTCCTCCTCTCTTGATCTTTTGTTACTTCTTCTATGTGTTATTCCCATTCTTCTATTTGTTGTCCTTAGTGTTGTCTACTTGAGGATGATGCAAAGCATGGAGATCTCTTTGGTCTCTCTCATGTTGACTCAAAAGACACGTGTTCCCTTCTTCTAGGTGACCTTCCTTGATTAGGGAATGAAGAAAAATTATGCATACATACATATGATATACATGAATTATCATACAACATACTGACCCCAAGGAAAGCGAAGTCACCTCGTGCTTTGTGTTTTGTGTCTATTATCCTTGGGCTTATCTCACACTTGGGGGCTAAATCCTTGTGATAACATGCTCCTTTCCTTTCTCATTTCCTATATGTATCACTACCTTAAAGCAATCACCCCCGATGAGGCGTGTGCGATCGCTTTAACGTAGGGGGCCATACACCCCGTTCATATCTCTTCAAGATACTTGAAAATTTCTTGACAAATTTAGCTTTGCCTTGAAAATTTTTGATATCTTTCTTGCATGACTCATAGTGAGGGAACCTTACTACAGACAGTCATGGTTCTCCCTCATGATCTTCCCTTTTACTTTGTCAATCGAAGTCGTAAGATCCTTAGTCCACTGGAGGCTTGGTGTATCTTGCCTCCTTGATGTGGTGAAAGTCTTTCAATGTTGTTTCCCTGTACTTTACCGGAAGTATGGGTGTACGCTTATACTCCCGCTAAAGTGGGGGCTAAATGTAGCATCCTAAAATTGTGACACTTGAAATTTCGACTGCATTTGGGTCTTCATGATGGCGGTGCAACGTTGAACCTGAATGGAGACCCCGAAACCTGTTTACGACACCAAAAACTGCATCTTTTTGCACCTTGGCCTGATCCTTCCTTGCACCCTGCTATCCCGGGAGGTGGGACCATGGTGCCCAGTGCTCTGGTCCTTTAGGACCATGGCGCCCAGCGCCCTGGTCCCTCAGGACCATGGTGCCCAGCACCCTGGTCCCTGGCCCTATTTTGGGCCCAGTCTCTTGTTGGGCTTCGGGTCTTTAAGTTTGCAAATTAGAAAATAATTCTTCTAGGTTGGCCTAAGGTCAGAAAAATTAGTCTTCTAACCCTAATTGACAAGTATATAAACTACATTTCCCCTCCCATTTGGAGAGGCAAGGAAAAAGAGGAAAATATATGCAAGCAAGAGGCGGAAGCGATATTCAAACATTCAAACATTCAAGCATTCAAGCATTCCTTCAAGCAATTGAGCATTCTAAGTCTCCATTCAAGGCTAAGTGTTGCATTCAAGACAAGTATTCAACCATTGAAGAGGAGATCACTTACAACATACAAAATACAACATTCATTACACCTTCGCATGTAAGAATACAAACATTCTTGCAAGAAGGTATCAGTACTTGTTTACATTACAAACATTTACATTTACAACATTCTCATTTCTTGGTTAATTCCAAAACCGGGGTTTGACCTAAAGGCAAACCCCTAATCCCTAACCCCCTAGTCGTCCTCTCTTTTTTGTGTGTAGGTTGCAGGTACGCGGCTGTAATTGAAGATCTGGAACCCTTGTGCAGAGACGAACAAATCCCCCTTCGTTTCGCGGATTTTTCAGAGGACCGTGTGCACACCGGGCGCCATCGTCCCATTAACTTTCGCTCAAATTTGTAGAAAAGCATCATCTCGACATTTTACTACTAATTCCAGGTCCGCAGCTTCATACCGTATCCCTATCTCTGTTTATAAGAGAATCTTTCTTACTTTACATGCATTCCTAGTTCAATCTTTCTATCTACATTCTTTACAAAAGAGGGTATCCTTGATGTCTCAACTCTTGAAACTCATTTAGAATCCATTCTTGCATTGTGTGGGATTGGATCCCGTGGGTTTCAACCCCTCTTTTGAATGTAAAGTCTCTCCTAAGTGAAAACCGTCAATCCTAGTGACCCCCTTTCTCCTTGGAGTGGGGGAGAACACCTAGGGTTCGATTTTCTGCTTTACAATGCCAAAGTGAAGTGGCATATTTATTCAAGGTGAACTGGCATGTAGTTATGAGAACCGGCACATGGAAGTATTGTATGACTACCAGTTGGTAGGCAGCTTCCACTTTGGGGTTTTTGGTTGGAGTACCTCAAGTCTGTGTGACTCAATCGGTGATCTTCGTGTGATGAGTTAGCAATATGATGGAGGACAAATCGTGTTGCCCCATAAGCTCTGTGCACATGAAGGATCTTGCATGAAGAAGACTATTCCTATCTACCTTGAGAATGTGCAAAGTCTGTCAAACAGTGATAACGCGTGATGGGTTATCCGCTGCCATGAAAATAGTGGATAATGGACGATGGAGAATGTCTTGAGATCGATTCAAGATTGTTGCATTTAATGTAGTATGATTCAACGGTCAGAATTGAACCATTTGAATTTCTTAACCTAATAGGTTTAGGGTTTAGGGGATTTGCTACCAACCTGTATGTTTCCTATAAGATCAATGTTGTGTTTCTTTCTGAAGTTGTTGGCAAAAGTTGTGAGTGTGTATCCAAGGAAACTGATACATGATTCTTGCCAGACCAAAGGAGAGAAGAGATACCTGCAAAGTGAATGTGTAGAAGGAAAAGAGAAGCCTAAATGGATCTGCATTAGCATTGAGTGCTATTAACAGATCATTGTAATTCCTATTGATCTCTAACCACTTCAACAGTTGTAAAATCCCCTAACAGGGTAGCCTTAGCTAGCTTGATTCAAAATCCCTTAAATCGGGTGGCCTTAACTAGCTTGTTTCAAATCCCTTAACCAGGTAACTCAAGGCTAAAGAGTTCTGAGAAGCTAGAGAAGCTTAGGAGATCCTTTCAGCTATTGATTTCTTAAAATCCTCTAACAAGGTGACCCTACCGCGTTTAACCCTTAACCGGGTATCCCTTAACTAGGTGATCCTTAACAGGATCGGTTTCTACCAGAACCTATTGTAATGTTCTTAACCGGACAAGGCTCCTAACAGAGTGGACTTATAAAGAGTTCAAAAAGAAGCTTGTGGGTATTCATCCCCACCGTGGTTTTTCCCAGTTGGGTTTCCACGTGAAAAATGTGTGTGTCATGTGAAACGCTTTTGTCTTGTGATGCTTTATTTTATCTGTTATGCATATGAAGGCTCTATGTTTTATGCCTATCTATAAAACATATTGAAACCACTGTTGTGAAGATTTGATGATTTAGTTTATCTATTTATGCATGAGAATATAATGATACTCTTGTATTGAGCTAAGAGGGAAGCTTATTGAGTGATTGGTTCATGACTGATTGAGCTATACTGGATGTTACCGGTTGCACTCTTTTTTACTGGTTTCCCTGTTTGTCAGTCATTTGGGGTATTTACTGTCAAACCGGTTTTGGACTGTATTCGTGTTTGTATTGATTCACCCCCCCTCTCAGTACCGGTTTGGTACTTGTGGTTCATCATTTGAGTTATCAGGGGTAAATGTAATATGTTGGGAAGGTGTTGCAGCTTACATGTCATTGCAGAGATGACTAGCTTCCACTCCTTACTCGAACAAATCCTTCTTTCAGTTCCCTGTGAGGTCCCTCTTGGAACACTTAGCCAAAACAATGTAGAGTAAGAACAAAGGATATGTCATGGATGGATTTTCTTGATAAGAAAAGGCTTTCACACCCCCTCCATTAATCCTCTAAACTTTCACAACCCCTTTGACAATGAGAAACCTCATACTAGAGAAAAAAACATCCATCCAGTGTCACAAAACATGCAATGACTCCATGCATAATTCTGCTCGAACACCATCTTCTCTTTGATGGAAAATTGTTCTCAAAAAAATGAAGAAGTTTGTATCCATTTCTACCCATTTTATCACTAGCCTAGTAAATTTATAATCAAAATTCCACTCAAAGTGGTGGTGCTAATCCATGTGAAGAATCGTCATCCTAATTTTTCCTACACATCTTGCCAGCTATGGATTCCAACAATCATGCCTACAACTTAGGTCACCATCATTTCTAGGCCATCACTCCATTGCCACTTGCATATGTTCACCTTGCGTGAATGATTTTGTTTTGATTTTATCTCTAACTGAGTGTAGAGTCTTTTGCTTCAGGATTCTCATCAATAGGCAATCTCTGAATTCATCAGAGGACTCATCACCCATCATATCTGAACATGAAGTAATCACTATCCTTTCACATCTCTTAGATATCATCCATTCCCTATCAAATCAATTTCGACTCAATATAAAAATTAAAAATAATCCTTCTAGAATGAGCCAACATCTAAATCTCCCAATTTGTCGCTATCCACTCTAAGTCGACAAGTCTGCATTCTGTTCATCCTATCTTTCCCGTGTGGGCTACAACCAATATCTTTAATGATCCCTTTTTATTTCAAATTTGGAACTCAGCTGCAAATCTTACCCAACTTGGCAAGTCAAATGATCATTATTGATCGATGTGGCAATTGACCTTCCATCTTTATTCGTGGACCCACAAAATCATGACTAATCAGCACCATATCATCTTTGGACACAACTCTATTAATGGCCCCACCATAAGTCTTTCTGGCCATCTTGAGACACGTGGCATCATCTTGTGACGCCATGGTCCATAACCTCCTTGCAAATTCCATCGTGGGGATAGAAGGGCCATCAGATATGTTCGCACCTTATTGCTTCAACACAATGCCCATTAACCTTTTTAGAATTAAAAGACGGGCACCTTTTTTCGTTGAACATAACATCACCATTCATTTTGAACACATGCTAATTGATGGGACTATTAGTAAACTAGTCTTTACCTCTTGAGAACCAGTAACACAAGTTTTTGGGAGGTTACATGACCAGCTCATCCTTTTTCACTGAAAAACACATGGCATCATCTCATGATGCCATGATCTTTATCTTCTCTACACTTTCAATCATGGGGAAGCGTGGGCCATTAGGTCTGTTCTGCCTTTATCAACCAAGTGAAATACTTAGGACTTTTAACTTAGGAAAAAATGGGTGTGGGTACAAATATTAAATGAGACCGACTATAAGAAATTTTGCATGCCACTTTAGGAAAATTATTTCTAAAACTAGTCTAATACAACTTAGCTCTTAGCAAATGAAATGGCCCCACCCATTGTAAACAACCCTTGGTTTTAAGTGGGTAAAAGGTAATGACAAAATATAAAAGGCCCAAAGATTTTTCTTTTATACAAAGACTCAACTAGAAATCACAACCCCTAAAATCCTAAACCTTGAAATTTTGATAGAGGGCATAATAAAACCAGAATGACCAAAAATTTTCAAGACATAATTTTAGGTCCTATCACAAGTGACATATGAAAGGTGAGAAAGAGTCGAGGACAACATATCTTGATGTGACAAGGATGAACCATTGGAAAGAGGTCGTTGTAGTTCAACTAGCTGAGCTAGTAAGCTGGAACTCTTTGGTTGCGAAGAACAAACCCCAAAATCCACATCTCATCCAAAAGAGATCTTAGAAGGCTTTCTTAATTTCTGCAAAGGGCATGAGTGGTGGAAATCAGCCACATCAAGAGATTAATCAACACAAATATTAGTTCCTATGCTATCCATAGTGGGGAAGAGTGCCTGTTGGAGGAAACCAAGAAGGAGACTCACGAAAGGGTAACAATCCGAAGGCATAGTCAAATGCACAGAGGGGTGAGGAATAGGTGAGGATAGGAGACGTGACAAGCTATTTGGGTGGTGGATAACAACGAATAGTGAAGGAGGGGTCACATGGCGTCTATGCTGGAAAGCGAGGTACTTCATTTTTAGTTTCTTAACACACTCCACTTGATGGCCCATGGCCCTAATGGTATGATGAAAGAATAAGTATCCAGTAGATTACTGAGAAGGGGGGGGGGTGAAAAAGTAAATCAAAAACTAATACAAACTTCCCAATACTCAATTTCAATCACACAAAGTAAACTTATCAATAAAATTTCTCTGTGAAGATATAATCTTCATAAGAAAGATCAATATCAACCAGTTTAGCTATTATACCAACTTAACAGTAAACAACATTAAACTTGTAAACATCCAAATGCTTTATCATATGTCAACTCACTTCATTCCTCAATGTTTCTGGTTATCATGCCTTATCAGAATAATTAAGTAGTTATTCAAATTAACCATAAGATCATAACCATAAAAACACTCACCACATGATACAAATATTTTTTTTGGACGTGGAAACCCAAATTAGGCAAAAACCACGGTGAGATAGGACTCACAAGATAATTATCCAAACTCTTCTGAAGTTATTCCTATTAGGAGCCAAGCCTGCTAAGGATTTTACAAAAGTCCTTTTAAGAATTGATCCTGTTAGGAATCACCCTATTAAGGGATTGACTACAAATGCCTTGTTAGAAGCAAGTACCATATTAGGAGTAACCTCGATAGAGGATTTGAGAATTCAAGCTAATGGATCACCTTGTTAGAGGATTTAAGAAGTAACCAAGCTTGTTAGAGCTTACTTGGTTAGGGGATTTCAGCTCTGCTGTAATTGTTAGAAAATAATAGGGTTTTGCTTGATTTGTCTGAATAGCACTATACTTGCTTGATCATATCCCTTTTAAGTTTACATATGACTTTACTCAAACTGTAGATTCATTATCTGGTTCGGCAAACACACTCTCAACTGATTTCTACCAACTCTTGCCAACTCTAAACAAAACAACTTCATCGACTTTAAATACAAATCAATTAGGTCGGTAACACAACAAAAACCTAATTCTCTCGTAGATATTACAAGGAAATCGGTTCAAGTATGACCATTGAATTATATAGCAATCTTTGTACATCAATTAAGAAAACCTCAACCTCTCCTTGATTACCACTTCATCGAGCTCAATAACTCATCACAAGCTTTGCATTAGATGCAATACATTTTGCTCATTCCCTAGACAAATAAATGCGTTGAAACAACTTTAACTTGTCTTCACACAATGATCATACATGTCACCATCATTACCGCTCAACATCAAATCATAAACCAACATAACCAACTCAACAACCTTAATCGGTTAGGGTTTAACAAAAACAACTAGTAGGGTTTATCGGTTCAGCTCACAAAATTACATACCGGTTTCAATATCTTCCACAAAGCTCTTCCTACCAGTTACAAGACAATAGCAATAATATTAGCAAATATCAATACCAATTAATTGACGTCAATGACAACATAACATCATTATGCAATCTTCATGCAAATGCCAACAATCTCCCCCTTTTACATTGATGACAATACAAATATCAACGCCTATGATTGTTGTTATGATTATGAATAGGAATCCTAGTTTATATTACCAAGTATTCACAATTCTCTCCATGTCTTCATCTTGTTACTAGTTCTCCTCCTCATAATCACATAATACTTCTCCCCCTTTGACAGCGATGCCAAATTGAAAGTAAAACATGTAATGTTTAATTTTGACTCTGCATCAACAACATACTGTAACATAATACTCCCCCTATGGAATAGCTTCCACTACTACATCAATCCTTATGTAGAATTTTGCAAGTGGTTTAGGGACTGATGCAATCAGCATCATGCTCAACTAACCTCATCAAGGGGTACAACCCCTAGTTGACTTCTAAGATACTCAAATGTAGTCTTAGGTAGAGGTTTGGTAAAAATATCTACAAGCTACTCCTTGGTATAAACATGCTCTAAGATAACATATTTTCTTTGTACTTTTTCCCTCAAGAAATGATACTTCAATTCAATGTGCTTGGTTTGTGTGTGCAAAACAAGTTTCTTCGAGATATTTATGGCACTTGTATTATCACATAAAATCTTTATGCATTCTAAAATATTCATCTTAAAACCTTCCAATATGTGTGTCATCCAAATAGCCTATGTGCGATTCATATAAGCTACAACATAGTCAGATTCAGCAATAGATTGTGAAGTGGAACTCTGCTTCTTACTACTCCATGAAACAAGTCTTCCTCCAAGAAAGAATGCTCCATCGATAGTGCTTTTGTGATCATCAACATTTCTTGTCCAATCAACATCTGTGTACACCATCAAATAAAAATTTCCTCCATATGGATACCATAACCCATAGTCAACAATACCTTTCAGATATCTAAAGCTTCTTTTGGTTGCTATCAGGTGTGTTTCCTTAGGATTCTTTTGGAATCTAGCAACTATGCCAAACGCATGGGAAATATCTGTTTGCTATGAACAACATAGTGCAATTTGCCAATAATTGACCTATATTCCTTTTCATCAACAGACTTAGATTATTCTTCCTTAGACAACATACAACCTGTAGCCATTGGTGTGCCAACTAGTTTAAAGTCACTCATGCCAAATGTGTTCAAAACTTCTTTCACATACTTAGATTGTGTAATGAAAATACCATTCTTCATTTGTTGTATCTGCAAGCCTATAAAAATTTTTATTTCCCCTACTAAAGACATTTCAAACTCTTTTTTTATTTCATCTACAAAACTATTGCTCATGACATCATTACCTCCAATTATAATATCATCAACAAATACTTCTCTGACTAGTATTCCATCTCCTTCAGACTTAAGATATATGTTACTATCATCACTAGTTCTCAGAAAGCCTATCTTCATTATATGTGTATGAAGTCTTTCATACCATACTTTGGTTGCCTACTTTAATCCATATAAAGCCTTATGCAATCTGCATACCATGTTTTTCTCAGCAGTCAATGCATAACCATCTGGTTGCTCTATGTATACTTCTTCTTGTAATATCCCGTTAAAAAATGCAGACTTAACATCTATCTGGTACACCTTGAACTTGTTATGAGCTGCAAATGCAAGTAAAGTTCTGACACCTTCCAGTCTTGCTACTAGTGTAATTTTTTTCCGTAATCCTCTCCATCTTCTTGTGCATAGCCCTTGCAAACCAACCTAGCCTTGTTGTGAACTACAACACCATCTTCATTTAGCTTGTTTCTAGATACCCATTTAGTACCTATAACATTCTTTCTATTGGTCGGGGTACTAGGTTCCAAGTGTTGTTCTTCTCAACTTGATCCAATTCCTCCTCCATAGCTTTAACCCAATGATCATCACCAAATACCTCCTTAGCAATTCTTGGTTTAATGGTGGAGATCATGCAAGAGTTCTCTCTTATTCTCCTTCTTGTTAGTACTCCAGCGTCCTTATCCCCAATTATCTGTTCATGAATGTGATTCAGTCTCACATATCTAGGAATAACATGATCATTATCTTTAGGTCCAGCTTCATCATTATCATCATCTTCAAACTTTATCTATTCCGGTTGGACAAGTGCTTTAGAATTTGCTTTGCCAGTTTCAGATTTCATAGTTTCTGGTTCCAAAAACAAAATGCAAGGATCTTCATCCTTTTTCTCCAAATTGATTTCCTTTGAAATTTTAGGGCATTCATCCACTAGAAAATCAACACTCTCAACAATTCTTTGTCTCTGGTTGTTAAAACACTTGTAGGCCTTACTCTTGGTGGAATAGCCAAGAAATATGCCTTCATCACTCTTAGCTTCAAATTTGCTAATGTAATCACCTCTATTAATAAAACATTTGCTTCCAAAAATCTTAAAATATCTAACATCAGGTGATCTTCCATACCAAAATTCATAAGGGGTCTTTTGCTTACCTCTTTTCACCATAACTCGGTTCATAATGTAGACAACTGTACTGACAACTTCTCTCCAAAACATTTTTGCTACACCTCCTTGTATCAACATTGTCCTAGCAACTTCAACCACTGACCTGTTGTTCCTCTCTACGATACCATTATGTTGTGGTGTCCTTGGTTGAGAAAGTCATCATTTGATGTTGTTCTCATCACAGTACCTAGTGAATTCCTCAGAAGTAAATTCACTGCCTTGATCTGTTCTAAGACATTTTATCTTCTTGTCGCTCTCTTTCTCAGCTAAGGCCTTGAATGCCTTGAATTTACCAAAAGCTTCAGTCTTATCCTACAAGAGTGGGGCCCACATGATCCTTGAGCAATCATCAGTGAGGATCATGAAATATCTATCACCTTGAATGCTTTTTGTACCTTTTCTCATAGATGGGTTAGAGACAGAAGCTTTAAAGGCAGACTCTGATTTCTGTACACTACCATCATAACCATTTAATTCAAAAGCAGTAAGTTTGCCAATGATGGTGTGAAGAGTTACCTTAGTTTTGTCTATGGACTTTAGCTCCTGAATAGCTGCAACTCGAATACCATAGATCGGTAGCAGGGTTCTCAGTACCTTACTGATCACTGTGGCATCTTCCACTTTCCCTCCTGGACTCTTAATTTCATTGACTATCTCTTTTATCCTTTGACCATACTTGTAGATATCCTCACCTTCAGTCATCCGCATGTCATCAAACTTTCCTCTTAGACTCTCCTCTTTAGAAATCTTAACATGTTCATCACCACTATAAATGTCTTTAATTTTTTTCCATACCTCATGTGTAGTTCCTAGACCATGAACATCAACATATTCTGCATCAGATAGGGAACTGATAATGACCTCTAATGCTTGATGATTTTCTTGTTGTTCTTTCTTTTGATCATTAGTTAGAATCCCACTGGGGGCAACATATTTAGTATTGACATGTTCCCAATACTGACTTCCCAAACTCTTGATGTAAAATAACTAACATCAGGTGATCTTCCATACCAATATTCATAAGGGGTCTTGTGCTTACCTCTTTTCACAAGAACTCGGTTCATAGTGTAGACAACTATACTGGCAACTTCTCTCCAGAAACATTTTTCTACACCTCCTTTTATCAACATTGTCCTATCAACTTCAACCACTGACCTGTTGCTCCTCTCTGTCATACCATTCTATTGTGGTGTCCTTGGTGCAGAAAGCTATCATTTGAGGTCGTTCTCATCACAATACCTAGTGAATTCCTTAGAAGTAAATTCACCGCCTTGATCTGTTCTAAGACATTTTATCTTCTTGTCTCTTTCTTTCTCAGCTAAGGCCTTGAATGCCTTGAATTGACCAAAAGCTTCAGTCTTATCCTTAAAGAATGTGAACCACATGATCCTTGAGCAATCATCAGTGAGGAAAATGAAATATCTATCACCTTGAATGATTTTTGTTCTTATTGGTCCACAAATATTTGTATTAACCAAATCTAACAAATGCTCCGCTAAGAAGGATATTCTCTTGAAAGTTGAAGAAGTCATGTTTCCTAACTGACATTCTTTGCAAAGAACATTAACCAGTTTGTCTAACTGAGGCAAACCTCTCACTATCTTGGACTTAATCACTTTAACAATGTTATCAAAGTTTATATGATGAAATCTCATATGCCAAAGCCAACTATCATCTATTTTTGCAATCAAACAATTGCTAACTTTAGGATTAAGGTGAAATAGGTTACCTTTTGTTTGTTTCCCGATTGCAATCAATTCACCTTTGTTGTAAAAGATTTTACACATACCATTTTTGAAATCCAGTGAGCATCCTCTATCATTAAGTTGTTCCACTCTCAAAAGATTCTTCTTTAGACCTTCAACCTAATAGACATTGTCAGCACTGCTCTTACCATTAACCATGTAGGGTGAGTCATTGCCAAATATTACAACACCGCCCATCAAATTCCTTCAAGGAAAGAAATTTTCTCTGATAACTAGTCATATGATGTGAACAACCACTATCAATGATCCAATCATCAGGGTTATCCATCCTGGACACTAATGCCTTCTGGTTTGATATCTCTTCCTTAATAGCTACAAACACAATAGCTTCACTAGCATCACCATCAAACTCTTTATCATTGATACCACTATCAATAGCAATAAGATAATCTCTCTTTCCTTTACCCTTATACTTCTTGAATTTCTCTCTCTTGTGTTCATTTTCACCATTAGGATAGTTAGCTGCAATGTGACCAATTTTGTTGCATGCAAAATATTTTAAAGGTAATTTACTTTTGTAATTGCCAGTACCTCTAGGTAGTGGTTTTGCCAATAATGCTTCAAGATCCACTAAACTGTCTTCATCATCAGCATCTTTGTTGGATCTGGATTCATAACCATTACTAGTATCTCTACTTTTTCTCACTGATGGGTTAGAGACAAAAGCTTTAAATGCAAAATCTTATTTTTGTACACTACCATGATAACCATTTAATTAAAAAGTAGTAAGTTTTCCAATGATGGAGTCAAGATTTACCTTAGTTTTGTCTATGCACTTTAGCTCCTGAATAGCTGCAACTTGAATATCATAGATTAGTAGCAGGGTTTTGAGTACCTTACTGATCACTGTGGCATCTTCCACTTTCCCTCCTGCACTCTTAATGTCACTGACTCTCTTTTATCCTTTGACCATACTTATAGATATCCTCACCTTCGGTCATCCACATGGCATCAAAATTTCCTCTTAGACTCTCCTCTTATGAAATCTTAACATGTTCATCACTACTATAAATGTATTTTAAGTTTTTTCCATACCTCATGTGCAGTTTCTAGACCATGAACATCAACATATTCAGCATCAGACAAGGAACTGATAATGACCTCTAATGCTTGATGATTTTCATCTTGTTCTTTCTTTTGATCATCAGTTAGAATCCCACTGGGTGCAACATATTTAGTATTGACATGTTCCCAATACTGACTTCCCAAACTCTTGATGTAAAATAGCTAACATTAGGTGATCTTCCATACCAATATTCATAAGGAGTCTTGTCCTTACCTCTTTTCACCAGAACTCAGTTCATAGTGTAGACAGTTGTACTAGCAGCTTCTCTCCAAAAAAAATTTGCTACACCTTCTTGTATCAACATTGTCCTAGCAGCTTCAACCACTAACCTATTTTTCCTCTCTGCGATACCATTCTGTTGTGGTGTCCTTGGTGCACAAAGTTGTTGTTTGATGTCGTTCTCATCACAGTACCTAGTGAATTCCTCAGAAGAAAATTCACCGTCTTGATCTGTTCTAAGACATTTTGTCTTCTTGCCGCTCTCTTTCGCAGTTAAGGCCTTGAATGCCTTGAATTTACCAAAAGCTTCATTCTTATCCTTCAAGAATGTGACCAACATGATCCTTGAGCAAACATCAGTGAGGATCATGAAATATCTATCATCTTGAATGCTTTTTGTTCTTATTGGTCCACAAATATTTGTATGAACCAAATCTAAGAAATGGTCAGCTGAGAAGGATTTTCTCTTAAAGTTGAAGAAGTCATCTTCCTTAACTGACATTCTTTGCAAAGAGCATTAACCGGTTTGTCTAACTAAGGAAAACCTCTTACTGCCTTGGACTTACGCACTTTAACAATGTTATCAAAGTTTATATGACAAAATCTCCTATGCTAAAGCCAACTATCATCTATTTTTGCAATCAAACTGTTGCTAACTTTAGGATTAAGGTGAAACAAGTTACCTTTTGTTTGTTTCCCGGTTGCAATAAATTCACCTTTGTTGTCAAAGATTTTGCACATACCATTTTTTAACTCCAGTGGGTGTCCTCTGTCATTAAGTTGGGCCACACTCAAAATATTGTGCTTTAGACCTTCAACCTGGTAGACATCATCAACACTGCTCTTCCCATTAAGAGAAATAACTCCCTTACCTTTAACCATGTAGGGTGAGTCATTGCCAAATATTAAAACACCGCCCATCAAATTCCTTCAAGGAAAGAAATTTGCTCCAATCACTGGTCAGATGATGTGAACAACCACTATCAATGATCCAATCATCAAGGTTATCCATCCTGGACACTAATGTCTTTTGGTTTGATATCTCTTCCTTAATAGCTACGAACACAATATCTTCACTAGCATCACCATCAAACTCTTTCTAATTGATACCACTATCAATAGCAATAAGATAATCTCTCTTTCCTTTACCCTTATACTTCTTGAATTTCTCTCTCTTGTGTTCATTTTCACCATTAGGATAGTTAGCCACAATGTGACCAATTTTGTTACATGCAAAACATTTTAAAGGTAATTTACCTTTGTATTTGCCAGTACCTCTAGGTAGCCATTTTTCTAATAATGATTCAAGCTCCACTAAACTGTCTTCATCATCAACATCTCTGCTGGATCTGGATTCATAACCATGACTAGTATCTCTACTTTTTCTCAGAGATTGGTTAGAGATAGAAGCTCTAAATGCAGACTCTGATTTTTGTACATTACCACCATAACCATTTAATTCAAAAGCTGTAAGTTTGCCAATGATGGACTTCAGCTCCTGAATAGCTGCAACTGGAATATCATATATCAATGTATATTACTGATCACTATGGTATCTTCCACTTTCCTTCCTGCACTCTTAATTTCAGTGACTATCTCTTTTATCCTTTGACCATACTGCTAGATATCCTCACCTTCAATCATCCGCATGTCATCAAACTTTCCTCTTAGACTCTCCTCTTTAGAAATCTTAACATGTTCATCATCGCTATAAATCTCTTTAATTTTTTGCCATACCTCATGTGCAGTTTCTCAACCATGAACATCAACATATTCATCATTAGATAGGGAACTGATAATGACCTCTAATGCTTGATGATTTTCTTGTTGTTCTTTCTTCTGATTATCAATTAGAATTCCACTGGGTACAACATATTTAGTATTGACATGTTCCCAATACTGACTTCCCAACCTCTTGATGTTAATTTTCATTTTGTCGCTCCATATTCTATAGGTCTCTTTGTTAAACTTTGAACCTTCCTTCTTCATCATGATCTACAAGATCTTTACCTCAAGTTGTTAGGCTTAGATCTTAGAGGACCTGAGATTGGTCTGATACCAATTGATGGTATGATTAAAGAATAAGTATCTTGTAGATTACTGAGAGGGGAGGAGGGTAATTGAGTAAATCAAAAACTAATACAAACTTCCCAATACTCAACCTCAATCACACAAAGTAAATTTATCAATAAAATTTCTCTCTCGATATTGTCTTCATAAGAAAAATCAATATCAACCAGTTTAACTGTTATACCAACTTAACAGTAAACAACATTAAACTTGTAAACATCCAAATGCTTTATCATATGGCAGCTAAATTCATTCCTCAACGTTTCCAGTTATCATGATTTATCAGAATAATTAAGTAGTTAATCAAATCAACCATAAGATCATAACCACAAAAACATTCACCACATGACACAATTTTTTTTTTGGATGTGGAAACCCAAATTAGGTAAAAACCACGGTGAGATGGGACTCATAAGATAACTATCTGAACTCTTTTGAAGTTCACCCTATTAGGAGCCAAGCCTGTTAAAGATTTTATAAAAGTCATGTTAAGAACTGATCCTATTAAGAATCACCCAGCTAAGGGATTGACTACAAATGCCTTGATAGAAGAAAGTACCCTGTTAGGAGTAACCTTAGTAGAGGATTTGAGAATCCAAGGTAATGGATCACCTTGTTATAGAATTTAAGAAGTAACCAATCTTTTTAGAGCTTACCCAATTAGCGGATTTTAGTTTTGCTGTAATTGTTAGAAAACAACAAGGTTTTGCTTGATCTGTCTGAATAGAACTATAATTGCTTGATCAGATCCTTTTTAAGTTTCCATTTGCCTTTACTCAAATTATAGATTCATTATCCGGTTCAGCAACCATACTCTCAACAGATTTCTGCCAACTCTTTCCAACTCTAAACAAATAACTTCGTCGACCTTAAATACAAATCAATTAGGTCAGTAACACAACAAAAACCAAATTCTCTCATAGAGATTACAAACAAATCGGTTCAAGTATGATGGTTGGATTACATAGCAATCTTTGCACATCAATTAATAAAACCTCAACCGCTCCTTGTTTACCATTTCTTCGAGATCAGTAACTCATCACGTGTTTTGCATTAGATATAATAAAGTTTACTCATTCCCTAGACAAACAAATGCACCAAAACAACTTGAAATTGTCTTCATACAATGATCATATGTGTCACCATCATTACCGCTCAACATCAGATCATAAACCATCATAACCAATTCAAAAATCTTAATCAGTTAGGGTGTAAAAAAACAAATGGTAGGGTTTACCAGTTCAGCTCATAAAATTACATATCAGTTTCAATATCTTCCACAAAGCTCTTCCTACCGGTTACAAGATAATAGTAATAATATCAACAATATCAATACCGGTTAATTGACATCAATGACAACATAACATATCATTAATGCAGTCTTCGTGCAAATGCCAACATGCCCTGGCATAGGAAGTCAAGTCTATGTGAACCCAAAGGTTCACATGCAAGGAAGAAGCGAGATCCAAATGTCGAAGAGGCAATAGTCTGGAGTTCAAAAAAATGATAAATCTCCTTGAAAATTTAATGATCAATCTGAGGAGAGAATGACGGGCGCAAAAGAAGATGTGCCTTGTGTGAACACTCCAAAGATGATGGGAATTTTTTTATAAAAGATGAGATCAACTCACAATCTCTACATCTTTTAAAAAAAGCCAGATCTACAACCTTCTTAGCAAGCATAATCCTTAGGAATTCTAGTTGTTTAGATGTCAAAGATAATTCCCTCCCATGAAGGGCATCAATAAGTTCTATCAAGTTTCCACAATCCATGCCCAAAGAACAAGGATAAATATAAAATATAGCCTAAAGCAATACAAGAAACCAAAAAATAAATAAAGGAATTAAAAACACCTAATGACTAAAAAGGCTCAAAAGAAAAAAAATATATAATAAGCAGAAAGAAAATAAAATACTAAATAATTAAATAAAAATTAAAAATCAAAGCGTGCACACACACACACACATATAGAAACATAATAAGTGTGTGTGTGTGTGTGTGTGTGTGTGTGTGTGTGTGTGTGTGTGTGTGTGTGTGTGTGTGTGTGAATAATAATAAATTCAAACATATACATCACTTGCACACACACACATGCACACAAACATAAACTATTTTATATATATAATAGTTTATGTTTGTGTGAATAGGAATATGTGTGTGTGTGTGTGTGAACATAAAGAAGCACAACAATAATATAAATACAAAGAGAAGAGGAAAGAAAAGTGGGGGAAACCAAGGTAGAGAGGGGCCAAGAAAGGGGTAGCAAGGACTATTGAGGGCAGATAGTAATAGATGGCAAGAGAGGTTAAGATGCAGCCAATCATCTCGATTAAGATTGATAGGATGATTAAAGATTTTGACCACCACTTTAAGTTTCCTCTTGCACATATGATTAAATATGCAATGGCATCGATCATTAACTCAACTAACACATGTTACTAAAATTACAAATATCATTTTCATTGCCACATTGAGTTGTACAATCTTATTGGGTGACTCAAACATGTGCCCCAAACATTTCTTAATAAAAAACCCATGCAATAAATTGGTACATTATGCAAAAACAAACGTTAAATAAGACAACCGCTTTACTCATATTTTAAATGCTCGCAAACAATGCATTGCGTCTACATGACTTCCCTTATCCTCAGATTTTTCCTTGAAATTTTTTATTTTCAACTGCCAAAATCCATCCAATACACGTAAGTTGAGCCACTTGACAATGCAAAGTCATGTTCTCGGGACCTCAAAACTCCCAACTTGGATGCCCTCTCAATTTCATGTCTGTTATCTATCAAGTGATCTGACAGAAAATATCCTACATGCCCTTTCGGAGCAGGCAAGCCCCTTAACCTTGTTATTCTATATTTACAGAGGGGTTAGGTGTTCCCCTTTCTGTTCATGGTGGAATTGTACACAGCCTAATTTTGACACTCAGTAGTGCCTATAAAGCCAATATTTTTTGATGAATAGGCCTTCTCTATTAATTAAAAATATTAAAGTACATATTCACAAAAAAGGGGTGGGGGATACAAGATCACCCTGCGAGAGTCACATAGCCAGTGGGCAAAAACAAAAAAACAAGCTATTCATCAAAAAACTTCCTCAAGTAATCAAACAAGTGGCATCAAAGGGAGTAGGATTAGGATCATCTTTCTTGAACCATACATCAATGGGGCCAGGAGTTGGGTCCAACATAGACCACCCATATTTAGGATCTTTGTCAATTTCTCCTTCCTCCTACCTAGGAGGCAAGATCGCCAGGGCTAGGCGAGGAAATTTGGAAGTGGTGGTAGAGGGCCACCCAAAATCATCACCAGCGAGAGGAGAAAAAGTCACAGGAGCAGTAGGGGGCCACCTCGAGGCAGAGCCATGATGCGATGGAGAAGCTGAGCGACGTCGCCAAGCATCATCTCTCCTGCCCGAGGGGTGCTGGGGAGGCTGGGACCGCGGGATCTGAGAGCGGCAGGTAGACGAGTTGTGACTGCGACAATGGCCTCGGGGCGGAGTACGGTCGGCATAGAGAGAATTCAGTGACACTTTGGCAACCAAATAAGAGGCATTTCCCCAGTGTTAGAGAAGTTCCTGAAGGTGGCCCACCTCCAAACACCTTATCAGCTTGAACCTGAATCTGAATTAATACATTGTTACAAATGCAAGCTTTAGCATAAAGCGAGACATTAATATCCAAATAGCTATGGGAAAAAATAACTGCATTCCTATCCTTCCAAAGAGTTAATAGGATCTCCATTCTGAAAGCATACCAAATCTAGGAAAATTTAAAGGGGATTCTAGGTGAATCACCTAGAAGAGCCATATGCTAGGAAAATGGCTCAGGCCAAAATGGCTGAAAGAAATCATGAATCCAGCTCCAATACTATTGAGCCCTTCTACAGAACTAAAAAATGTGCATAAAAGTTTATGGGTGACCACAAAAAGGGCATCAGGTATCAAGAACCCCCAAGTGCTTAAGTCTGGAACCCAAAGGAAGCCCTTGGAAGAGTACATACCAAGCAAAGTGTGCAATCTTGGGTTCAGTGGTGGCAGACCAGACAACAAGAAACTTGAATCTCCAAGAAGTTTGAGAAGACTACAAGTGCCATAGCTGATTGAGAATATGGACCATAGGAAAATGAGGAACCAACCAGAGATAACCCATTTTGGGTTTGTAGTTGGTGAAAGGAGTCCAAGGATAGCATTTCTAGTCTTTCCACCAAGGTCTGATAGACCAAATGTCAAGCTTATGGAGTAAATTTGAGGGTAAGGCCGAGACCAAAAGGTCATAAGTCTATCGATATGGTCGAGACAAGTGAAATTGGACCTGGAGGTCTTCCCATGGTCAGAGGCTCATAGAAGCTCTGGAAAATAGATCCTTAGGTGTTCTAATGCCATGTTTGTGAAAACACAAAGCACTGACACCCTGGATGTTGCCCAGTGGTAACCCTTGCACCTGAAAAAGAGGTGACCACCAAAGGTTGTGTTGATTCAAGGATAACCCATCCCAAAAGCCATTATCGGCCCATCAAAGCCAAGGTTTGATAGCTTCCCAAGAATGCCAGATGATTCTAACCACAAAAGTACATTGGATCTGAACAGGGTCTTTCATAGTGAGTAGGGTTTGCAAGCCAATCCCCTTCCAAGATGGCCTTTTGGTAGGAACTCTTGAAGAAATGCAATACCAAAGAAGAATTTTCCAGGCCTCGTAGCCAGATAAGGCTCTGATAATCCATTTATCACATAAGGTGATCCCTTGATTCTGGGTATAAATAAGATTGAGCCCTCTGGAATCCTTAGGATGACAAGAGTATTCCCAAGGAACCTTATGGAGACCATGATGATCACACCCAAAGGCCCAAAGAAAGGCCCACATAAGTCTTTCCAACTTCATGTAAGAGGCCTTAGAAGGAGCCCAACATGAGGAGTAGTAAACATGGTTGGTGGCCAACACTTTAGAGCAAACTTGGAATTTACCTGCCAAAGAGAGAGGCTTAGTGATCCAATAGGCAAGCTTTCTCTCAATCCTAGCTAAAACCACATTCCAGAGATCCAAAGGGGAAGCTTGGAAGGAAAAAGGAATTCCCAGAAAATGAAAACTTTTGCCATGTTGAAGCCATTTAAAGTCATATTGGAGGATCCAAGGCGGAGTAGGAAGAAAAGACTACCTATAACATTGCGTCTTGTTCAATGGCCGAACCAAAAGCCAAGCAAAAGGTATTCAGACACTGAAGAGCAATGTACACATTATATTCATCCTCAATGAGAGTGAGAAAGGAATCATCCAAAAAGTGACCATTGACAAGTTGAGAATGTGACTCAGGCAGGGAGATACCACGAACATGCCCAACAGAGATAGCATTAGCAAGTAAGTAACGAAACCCTTCCACTGTAAGAAAAAATAAAGAAAGACCCAGAGGACATCCCTGGTGAATGGATCTGAAAAGGCCAAAAGCCTTAGACTATCCACCATTAATGGTGATGCAAGCCAAGGCATCTCCGAATAACATTTGGACAAACTGGATGAATCGAGGACCAAAGCCAAGGGCTTTGAGCATAGCCAAGATAAAGGGCCACTCAATGTGATCATATGCTTTTGCGAAGTCAATCTTAAGAAAGATTGCCTGTTGTTGAGAGCATCTGGCCCAATCCATCCCTTCCCAAATGGAAACAATATTGTCCTGAATAAACCTTGGATTTAATAAAACCAATGTGTTCTGGATGAACAACAAGAGGAAGAAGATGGCAAATCTTGAGAGCGAAGGCTTTGGCAATGATTTTATAAGAGACATTGAGAAAGGTAATGGGTTTCCAATTACAAATGTCCTCTAGATCCCTAGCCTTAGGGATACATTTGATGTTGCCTTGGTTAATCATTTTTCCTAAGGACCAAGAATGAAAACCTTATAGATAGACCTTATGGAGGTCAGGACCAATACAAGGCCAAAGAGCTTTGTAGAATTCACTGGGGAAGCCATCACAACTCGGGGCTTTTTCATCTTCCATAGAAAAAGTGGTTTCCTTGAGATCATCAATGGTCAGTAAGAGATCACAAAAGGCTTGTTGAGAATTAGAAAGTCATTTGGGAACAATGGCTAAGCAATCCTGCAAAGCTTGGGTTGTGGTCAGCAAGTCTCCCTATGCTATGAACACCTTCTCATAATGAGAGACAAAGGATTGCAATATGTCTGGCAATTCAGGGAGAAGAACATGCCCCTCTTTGATTTTCTTGATCCCTACAGAGGTATGATGGCCATGTAGAGCCAGGAACAATTCCTTAGAGGCCCTATCGCCCACCTTGAGCTAGTGTAGCTTGGCTTTGATTTGAGCTCCTCTAGCTGAGTGGCTATCAACAACTTGTTTCTGATGGTAGAGTTGGGCTAAACAAAGTTACAGGGTAGAATCAAAAGGATTTAGGGCCAGAGCTTTGACGGTCACATCATACAACTGCCTGCAGTATATGGTGAGTTGTCTACTATAAATGTACAGAAACCTCGCAGAGCGGGTGATGGCATCATGCCACCACACAATCCAACTATTGTGATGATGGGGCCTTGGCTCTAAATTCCAAACCCTTTGAATGTAAGCCATCGTGGTTTGATGGTGCAGGAGAGATGTGTTGAGTTAGAACTGCATTTTAGATGGACATTGCCTAGTTGTCTGCCATTCAATGCTAAAGTTTATGGGGATGTGGTCAGACATCGTCACATCAATAAGAGGAGTGACAAGTAGATCACGATCTTCTGAAAAACAGAAAAAAAGATTGTGCCGATATCATAGTAGGATCAAGCCTTTTAAGATTTCTGTCAGAGCTAGCTATGAAATTAGACCAAGTGTACAAGACCCCACCAAGGCAGCAATAGTTGGTGTTGGGGTTGAAATGACCCAATTTATCACGCATATAGTTGCAGGCTTCCCGCTCACCAGTTGTCCAGCAGAAAGGAAAAAATCCATCCTTATCGGATGCCACCTGAACCATATTGAAGTCCCCACACATGACCCAAGTGGCAGGTGGCATATTGTCCACAATCCATTGCCAAAGGTATGATCTATCAACTGAATCATTGGGAGTATAAACATTAACGATCCCAACAGAATGATTATCAATTGACAACAAAACCCAGAGTGCGCTGCATGGGATCAAAGCCATGAGAGATGACTGCAAAGCACCACCGAGGTGAAATGAGAGTAACAACTACTCCTCGACCAACTTCATGTTGGGAGGCAAAAACAAGGCTATTCGGCCAAATAACATGACATGCAGCATTGAGCATGAAACCTGCAATTTTGACTTCTTGGAGGCAAAGAACATCCAGGCCTACAACATGTTGATGAACATCTCGAACAGAATATTTTCTAGAGAGGTCTAAGAGACCTCGAACATTCCATGAGATGTAATTCATGACAAAACAAGCATATCTTTCTCTTCAACGAGAGAGGAGAAGCTTTTGCCCAAAAATTTTGGGTCCCTACTAGAGATAACTCATCATTTTTTTGAACCACCATCTACAATCTCAGCATGCCCAGAAGGGTCGCGAGAGCGGCGTAGAGAGTATGGAGCAGAAATCATAGACACAGCCCGAGGAGTGCATACCCAAGGAGGGTGAGCAACACCCTCAAAAGAGGCCTTCTCTTGCTAGTTAGGGTTTGAAACTAAAGTAGAAACCTCCTAGGAAGATGTAGACTACGAAGGAGGATCCAGCATCGGTTGAGAACTGGAACCAATGGGAGTCTTTTGGGCTGAAGTCGCTGATTTTTTACCTTTACGAACAACAATGGTCCATTCATCCTTCTTATCTCCCTCCACAGGTTGAGAGCCAGACTCCTTAATAGGGGGTTTTATTTTTGGAGTAGCCAAGGGACTATCCCTGATCTTGTGTTTTGCCGATTGGCACTGATAACAAGTGTTGGGTAGGTTCAAATAAAGCACTTTCTGGGTGAAGGTGTTTCCTCCCACTTGGATATCAACAATTTCTTTTAGGTCATGAGAAAGGTCGACCTCAACACAAACCCTCTTTTGAGGATGAGCATTAAAAAATGGTCTGGCTCAAGGCAAACAACTTTTCCAACAAACATAAATGGTTTGCATGAAAGGCCAACAAGGCAAAGGAAGACCAGGGAACTCAACCTAGACTGGAACCCATAATTTTTTTCATCTAAGACAGAAAAGTCACGAGACCATCATTGAAAAACCAAGAGGGAAGACCTAACAGTCCAAGGCCCATGGGAGATAATAGCCTCTACATGGGAAGGGTTTGAAAAGTGGAACACAAAAAAACCTTTCGTGAGGCTTTGGACGCCATCAAGCCAAACTCCATGACGAGACCAGGCTTTGGTGACCCAATCACGAAGCATGCTTTCAGGAGGGATCCTACCAATAAAATATCCTATCAAAGTACATTTTTCAAGTCAATCAGGGGCATTATCAAAAAACTAAACAAGAAGTACAACATGAGGCGAGGACATACCTCATGAAACACTTTCAGAACAAATTTGCGAGGGAATTTGTTCGGGGGCTCCATGAGGGTCTGTTGCAGCAACTCTAGCACTAGCATCAACTACTGGGCTAAAGTTGGCCAGAGCCATAATAAACATAAAAATCTCGCAGTAAATGTGGTCTGAAATAAGCAAGACGTAATATGCAACCTCAAACCCTAGCAGAGCTCATTTGTAGCATTCAGAGCATCTATTTTTACCTTCAAAGCAAAAAAGAAATCTAATTCACTCTTGTCTACTTAAGCCAATATTTTAATATTATGGTCATTCGGATATATACAATCTATTTTTTTAATCGTTGTGTAATGGTTTTATGTGATATTTTTTAAAATTTTAATTATCAAATTTTGACAAGACATTTCTCTTACTATATTATCTTCATAAAAAATTTCAAAATGGTTTTTAAAAATTGTAATGAATGATGATTTAAATTTAGGGAAAATACAATGATCTTAAACACTGGGAAATGAGATCATATTTTGTTAGAAAAAAAAATGATATTTTCATTATACACTCAAAATTGCATTTACTTTCATATAATATTTTATTATAATTTCACATTTCTATCTTAATAATATCAATAAATGTATTTGTAATGGTGAAATTTATATACTCTTTTTTTCTTTATATTTTGGATTCAGTTTGATAAGAATGTCCTTTATCAATATGAAGTTTATAAGTGGTATATGTATTTCACTATATCATTGCTCATCCAAGGGAACCGTTTTTATCTCCTAAATATTTTATTTGTCATTTTAGATCAAGCCTATGGTTGTAAAATTGATCAAGATGATTTTGATTGATGAATTTGGAACTTGAACTTTTAAAATTTAAATTGGAGGGTTTTATCTTTCTTTTATTAGAGTTTTAAAATTTGATTGTTTAAGTACACATTTTATTTTATTTTGATCTTAGGAGAATTTGGATCCTCTTTGATTATAACTTATTGGTATTCCTTCTTTAAGATTTAATGATTCATTGTGTGATCTTCTTTTCATCTTATCTTAATCACCCTTATTTAGTCTCTAGTGTATCATTGGTCCAACTAAATCTTTGAGAGATCGTTATGAATTCTTTTAGTTCACATTATCGACAGTTATCATTTCAGTTCTATGGATATTATCTAGCTATCAAGGTGTTCAATGTGAAAAGGTGGTGTGATAGAAAAGATATTGATGAATATGATTTTGAAGACAAAAAAATGATAATATAATATTAAATCAGTTTGAAGTGTACACAGGCAATATAAAAGATTTAAACACACTGTGAGTAGGATGCAGAGAATATGATTGTAGTAAATGTGGATGACATAGATACGTCGTGATTGATTAATTAAGGGATAAATGTGTTTAGAATACTGTCATGTTATTGAATTTTGTGATAAGATTTATGTTTGCAAATTTGAATATCTTGTGTTTGTTGTAAGGAATAGTGCAAAATGTGCATGTCGTTTATTGTCATAGTTTGTATGCATGATGATCATTGGTGATAATAAGAGTCAGAGTGATTGGTTATCTTCTTGTAAATACATATGTATAGAAGGTTGTATATGTAGGGGTGTATTGGCATGTTTGTCATTGTTATTGCAGTTTTGAATGAGTGTGCAGGGAGTAATGTTATGAAGGGCAGATTGTGTAGGGAAGGATTGTGAAACAAAGATTAGATCTCTATGACAATATGTATCATATGATTTGAATGGAAATAGAGTAACCCTCTGAACTAGTTTTGTTCTCAGTTTATGTAAGGGGTTGATGCTCCTTGGAGTGGGTGCTCCTAAATCTTGTAAGGGGTTGGTGCACCTAGAGTTGGTGCTCTAAATTCAGTATGTGAGACACAATGTAGCTAGTGAGGCATCTTATTAATTAAGCCAGTGGGGCATTTCTAAGTGTTTTTTTATTTCCCAAGAGGGTTTTCCACTCATGAAATCATTGTGTCAGTTTATATGCAATTCCTATTTAGTCCTAAAAAGTTAAATTGAAATTTTAATTTTACTAGGAACACGGATTCACCCAACCCGCCCCTCTCAGTGTTCCTTGTACACCAACATAAGATACCTATCAATGGTACATATGGGTACCTACAAGAAGTTGTGTCCACTTTTTGGCCAAAATGTGGGAGTTTTTTCCTATTTTTTTTAATTTCATCCTGTTTGACCTAAATATTTGAGGCACTTAGAAAATGAATCTTGAAAGAATTCAGTAATAGAAAATGTAGTGCTCAAAGTCTACTTTTCAAATATGTAATTTATTTTAATACCCAGATCTTAAAAATGAAATTTGAATAGGAATTACTAAAATCTATAGTTTAAAAGCCACTTTTTAGGAGCATACCATGACTGTGTACGACAAGCATAATTTGACCGAAATGAAATTATTTTTATAAATCCTTTTGGGAAAAGATCTATAACTCACTCACCTTTGATGAGAATATTTTTTTGTAATTTTTTTCTGCATTTTTTTTTTTGGTTAATTTTTTATTGGGCATAATCATTGTTTTGAAAAATTCTTGTGTACGGCAAGCGTAATTTGATCTAAACTTAACATTTATTTATTTTTTAAACTATATAGAATTGTCTCTAGTTTGATGCCATATAAGTTTTTTTTCAAAAAACTTAGAGACAAAAAAGTTATTAAAAAACCTAAAAAACCATGTTATTTTGAGTTTATAGACCTCTTTCATTAGTAATTATTTTAAAAATAAAAATATTGATCAATTTTTTTAAAAAATTACACATTTCAAATCTAGACAGTCTCTACTATAATGGGTTTTCATTGTTTAAAAAAATTCTGAAAATTTGGTGTTCAGATATATTTTTGAAGTCATTATTTTATATGAAGATTGATTTGGCCTTCAAGTTGTAGGTCAAACTAGGTCCAAGACAAAGGGTCAGCTCTCCAAGCCATTTCACAAGCCAAAATAAAAATATTGATCATTTTTTTTAAAAAATTACATATTTTGAATCTAGACAGTCTCTACTATAATGGGTTTTCATTGTTTAAAACAATTCTGAAAATTTGGTGTTCAGATATATTTTTGAAGTCATTATTTTATATGAAGATTGATTTGGCCTTCAAGTTGTAGGTCAATCCAGGTCCAAGCCAAAGGGTTAGCTCTCCAAGCCATTTCCCAAGCCAAAACCGAAGCTACAACAAAACCAAAGTTTGAAATTTTAAAAAACGGGATCCCGTTTCGTTTTTTAAAATAATTAAAAAAACATTTAGTAAACAGGATCCCGTTTCTCAATTTGTCGCTATCCACTCTAAGTCGACAAGTCTGCATTCTGTTCATCCTATCTTTCCCATGTGGGCTACAACCAATATCTTTAATGATCCCTTTTTATTTCAAATTTGAAACTTAGTCGCAAATCTTACCCAACTTGGCAAATCAAATGATAATTATTGATCGATGTGGCAATTGACCTTCCATCTTTATTCATGGACCCACAAAATCATGACTAATCAGCACCATATCATCTTTGGACACAACTCTGTTAATGGCCCCACCATAAGTCTTTCTGGTCATCCCAAGACACGTGGCATCATCTCATAATGCCATGGTCCATAACCTCCTTGCAACTTCCATCGCGGGGATAGAGGAGCCATCAAATATGTTCGCACTTTATTGCTTCAACACAATACCCATTAACCTTTTTAGAATTAAAAGATGAGCACCTTTTTGCCTTGAACATAACATCACCATTCATTTTGAACACATGCTAATTGATGGGACTATTAGTAAACTAGTCTTTACCTCTTGAGAACCGGGGACACAAGTTTTTGGTAGGTTACATGACCAACTCATCCTTTTTTGCTGAAAAACACGTAGCATCATCTCGCGATGCCATGATCTTTATCTTCACTAAACTTTCAATCATGGGGAAGCATGGGCCATTAGGTCTGTTCTTCCTTTATCAACCGAGTGAAATACTTAGGACTTTTAACTTAGGAAAAATGGGTGCAGGTACAAATATTAAATGAGACCGACTATAAGAAATTTTGCATGCCACTTTAGGAAAATTATTTCTAAAACCGGTCTAATACAACTTAGCTCTTAGCAAATGAAATGGCCCCGCTCATTGTAAACAACCCTTGGTTTTAAGTGGGAAAAAGGTAACGACAAAATATAAAAGGCCCAAAGATTTTTCTTTTATACCAAGACTCAACTAGAAATCACAACCCCTAAAACCATAAACCTTGAAATTTTGGTAGAGGGCATAATAAAACCAGAATGAACAAAAATTTTCAAGACATAATT
This sequence comes from Cryptomeria japonica, assembly GCF_030272615.1. Lineage (NCBI taxonomy): Eukaryota > Viridiplantae > Streptophyta > Pinopsida > Cupressales > Cupressaceae > Cryptomeria > Cryptomeria japonica. The sequence continues at coordinate 614,984,307 of NC_081406.1, read as the reverse complement.
TTAGGTCCTATCACAAGGGACATATGAAATGTGAGAAAGAGCTGAGGACAACATATCTTGATGTGACAAGGATGAACCATTGGAAAGAGGTTGTTGTAGTTCAACTAGCTGAGCTAGTAAGCTGGAACTCTTTGGTTGCAAAGAACAAACCCCAAAATCCACATCTCATCCAAAAGAGATCTCAGAAGGCTTTCTTAATTGCTGCAAAGGGCATGAGTGGTGGAAATCAGCCACATCAAGAGATTAATCAACACAAATATTAGTTCCTATGCTATCCATAATGGGGAAGAGTGCCTGTTGCAGGAAACCAGGAAGGAGACTCACGAAAGGGTAACAATCTGAAGGCACAGTCAAATGCATAGAGGGGTGAGGAATAGGTGAGGATAGGAGACGTGAAAAGCTATTTGGGTGGTGGATAACAACGAATAGTGAAGGAGGGGTCGCATGGCGTCTATGCTGGAAAGCAAGGTACTTCATTTTTTGTTTCTTAACACACTCCACTTGACGGCCCATGGCCCTAATGGTATGATGAAAGAATAAGTATCTAGTAGATTACTGAGAGGGGGGGGGGGGAGGTGAATAAGTAAATCAAAAAATAATACAAACTTCCCAATACTCAATTTCAATCACACAAAGTAAACTTATCAATAAAATTTCTTTGTCAAGATATAATCATCATAAGAAAAATCAATATCAACCGGTCTAGCTGTTATACCAACTTAACAGTAAACAACATTAAACTTGTAAACATCCAAATGCTTTATCATATGTCAACTCACTTCATTCCTCAATGTTTCCGGTTATCATGCCTTATCAAAATAATTAAGTAGTTAATCAAATCAACCATAAGATCATAACCATAAAAACATTCACCACATGATACACATATTTTTTTTGGACGTGGAAACCCAAATTAGGTAAAAGCCACGGTAAGATAGGACTCACAAGATAATTATCCAAACTCTTTTGAAGTTATTCCTATTAGGAGCCAAGCCTGTTAAATATTTTATAAAAGTCCTTTTAAGAATTGATCCTGTTAGGAATCACCCTATTAAGGGATTCACTACAAATGCCTTGTTAGAAGCAAGTACCATATTAGGAGTAACCTCGATAAATGATTTGAGAATTCAAGCTAGTGGATCACCTTGTTAGAGGATTTAAGAAGTAACCAAGCTTGTTAGAGCTTACCTGGTTAGGGGATTTCAATTCTGCTATAATTGTTAGAAAACAATAGGGTTTTTCTTGATTTGTCTGAATAGCACTATACTTGCTTGATCAGATCCTTTTTAAGTTTCCGTATGACTTTACTCAAACTATATATTCATTATCCAGTTCAGCAACCACACTCTAAAGTGATTTCTGCCAACTCCTACCAACTCTAAACAAAACAACTTCATCGACTTTAAATACAAATCAATTAGGTCAGTAACACAACAAAAACCTAATTCTCTCATAGATATTACAAAGAAATTAGTTCAAGTATGACCATTGAATTATATAGCAATCTCTATACATCAATTAAGAAAACCTGAACCTCTCCTTGATTACCACTTCGTCGAGCTCAATAACTCATCACAAACTTTGCATTAGATGCAATACATTTTGCTCATTCCCTAGACAAATAAACACACTGAAACAAGTTGAACTTGTCTTCATACAATGATCATGCATGTCACCATCATTACCGCTCAACATTAGATCATAAACCAACATAGCCAACTCAACAACCTTAATCGGTTAGGGTTTAACAAAAACAACTAGTAGGGTTTACTGGTTCAGCTCACAAAATTACATACTAGTTTCAATATCTTCCACAAGGCTCTTCCTACCGGTTACAAGACAATAGCAATAATATAAGCAAATATAAATACCAGTTAATTGATGTCAATGAGAACATAACATCATTATGCAATCTTCATGCAAATGCCAACAATCTCCCCCTTTCGCATTGATGACAATATGAATATCAATGCCTATGATTGTTGTTATGATTATGAATAGGAATCCTAGTTTATATTACCAAGTATTTACAATTCTCTCCATGTCTTCATCTTGTTACTGGTTCTCCTCCTCATAATCACATAATACTTCTCCCCATTTGACAACAATGCCAAATTGAAAGTAAAATGTGTAATGCTAAATTTTCACTCTGCATCAACAACATACTGTAACATAATACTCCCCCTATGGAATAGCTTCCACTACTACATCAATCCTTATGTAAAAATCTGCAAGTGGTTTAGGGACTGATGCAATCATCATCATGCTCAACTAACCTCATAAAGGGGTACAAACCGTAGTTTAATTCTAAGATACTCAAATGTAGTCTTAGGTAGAGGTTTGGTAAAAATATCTACAAGCTACTCCTTGGTATAAACATGCTCTAAGATAACATCTTTTCTTTGTACTTTTTCCCTCAAGAAATGATACTTCAATTCAATGTGCTTAGTTTGTGTGTGGAAAACAAGATTCTTCGAGATATTTATGGCACTTGTATTATCACATAAAATCTTTGTGGGTTCTGAAATATTCATCTTAAAACCTTCCAATATGTGTCATCCAAATAGCCTATGTGCAATTCATATAAGCTACAACATAGTTAGCTTCAATAATAGATTGTGAAGTGGAACTCTTCTTCTTACTACTCCATGAAACAAGTCTTCCTCCAAGAAAGAATGCTCCATTGATAGTGATTTTCCGGTCATCAACATTTCCTGTCCAATCAGCATCTGTGTACACCCTCAAATAAAAATTTCCTCCATATGGATACCATAATCCATAGTCAATAGTACCTTTCAGATATCTAAAGCTTCTTTTGGTTGCTATCGGGTGTGTTTCCTTAGGATTCTTCTGGAATCTAGCAACTATGACAACCGCATGGAAAATATCTGGTTTGCTATGAACAACATAGTGCAATTTTCCAATCATTGACTTGTATTCCTTTTCATCAACAAACTTAGATTCTTCTTCCTTAGACAACTTACAACCTGTAGCCATTGGTGTGCCAACTAGTTTACAGTCACTCATGCCAAATGTCTTCAAAACCTCTTTCACATACTTAGATTGTGTATTGAAAATACCATTCTTCATTTGTTGTATCTACAAGCCTATAATTTATTTTGTTTCCCCTACTAAAGACATTTCAAACTCTTTTTTTATTTCATCTACAAAACTATTGCTCATGACATCATTACCTCCAATTATAATATCATCAACAAATACTTCACTGGCTAGTATTCCATCTCCTTTAGACTTAAGATATATGTTACTATCATCACTGGTTCTCAGAAAGCCTATCTTCATTAGATGTGTATGAAGTCTTGCATACCATACTTTGGTTGCCTACTTTAATCCATATAAAGCCTTATGCAATCTGCATACCATGTTTTTCTCATCAATTAATCCATAACCATCTGGCTGTTCTATGTATACTTCTTCTTGTAATATCCCATTAAAAAATGTAGACTTAACATCTATCTGGTATACCTTGAACTTATTATGAGCTGCAAATGCAAGTAAAGTTTTGACACCTTACAATCTTTCTTCTAGTGAAATTTTTTTTGATAATTTTCTTCATCTTCTTGTGCATAGCCCTTGCAAACCAACCTAGCCTTATTGTGAACTACAACACCATCTTCATTTATCTTGTTTCTGAATACCCATTTAGTACCTATAACATTCTTTTTATTGGTCGGGGTACTAAGGTCCAAGCGTTTTTCTTCTCAACTTGATCCAATTCCTCCTCCATAGCTTTAACCCAATGATCATCACCAAATACCTCCTTAGCAATTCTTGGTTTAATGGTGGAGATCATGCAAGAGTTCTCTCTTATTCTCCTTCTTGTTAGTACTCTAGCGTCCTTATCCCCAATTATCTGTTCATGAATGTGATTCAATCTCACATATCTAGGAATAACATGATCATTATCTTTAGGTCCAGCTTCATCATTATCATCATCTTCAAACTTTATCTATTCCGGTTGGACAAGTGCTTTAGAATTTGCTTTGCCGGTTTCAGATTTCACAGTTTCTAGTTCCAAAAACAAAAAGCAAGGATCTTCATCCTTCTTCTGCAAATTGATTTCCTTTGAAATTTTAGGGCATTCATCCATTTGAAAATCAGCACTCTCAACAATTCTTTGTGTCTAGTTGTTAAAACACTTGTAGGCGTTACTCTTGGTGGAATAGCCAAGAAATATGCCTTCATCACTCTTAGCTTCAAATTTGCTAATGTAATCACGTCTATTAATAAAAAATTTGCTTCCAAATATCTTAAAATATCTAACATCAGGTGATCTTCCATACCAATATTCATAAGGGGTCTTGTCCTTACCTCTTTTCACCAAAACTCAGTTCATAGTGTAGACAACTGTACTGACAACTTCTCTCCAAAACATTTTTGCTACACCTCCTTGTATCAACATTGTCCTAGCAGCTTCAACCACTGACCTGTTGTTCCTCTCTGCGATACCATTATGTTGTGGTGTCCTTGGTTCATAAAGCCATCGTTTGATGTTGTTCTCATCACAGTACCTAGTGAATTCCTCAGAAGTAAATTCACTGCCTTGATCTATTCTAAAACATTTTATCTTCTTGTCGCTCTCTTTCTTAGCTAAGGCCTTGAATGCCTTGAATTTACCAAAAGCTTCAGTCTTATCCTTCAAGAATGGGACACACATGATCCTTGAGCAATCGTCAATGAGGATCATGAAATATCTGTCACCTTGAATGCTTTTTGTACTTTTTCTCATAGATGGTTTAGAGACAGAAGCTTTAAATGCAGACTCTGATTTTTGTACACTACCATCATAATTGTTTAATTCAAAAGCAGTAAGTTTGCCAATGATGGAGTCAAGAGTTACCTTAGTTTTGTCTATGGACTTTAGCTCCCGAATAGCCGCTGTAGACACCCAAAATTGACCAGTCTAATTAAATAAATATTTTATTTATTTAATTATCTAAGCTTAATTCTTCTATTAATTAAATAAATCTTTATTTATTTAATTAATTCATTTATCCTCTTCTAGCCTTATTTCTCATTTAAATAAATACATTTATTTATTTAAATTATCCTTTTCCTAAATTAAATAAATATCTTATTTATTTAATTATCTCATTTCTTCTATTAATTATATAAATCTTTATTTATTTAATTAATTCATTAACCTTTTCTACCCATGACACATGTCATTCATCTCTTAATTCATACACTACCTACCCCTTTCATTATTTTATTATTTCTTTTACCTACCCTCTAATCATAGCCGACCTCCTTTTACACCTCTCAATCTTATCCCTCCATTTCATATAGTGTCTTCTATATAAGGAGATGCTTCCTTCATTATCAAACCCTAATCATTCTATGCATTCTAATCATCTTTTATGCACTTGACTACACTACGATCCTACTAGCAACCACATTTCGTTCTTTGTTGAGCTCTTGTGCACATAAAATCTGAGAGCAAATATATCAAGCAAGATCAATGGAGATAGGAAGAATAGAGATCCAAACCCTATTGGACATGTGATGGTATAATCTTTGTGATTTTGTTTGATTTACATTGTCTTAGGTAATCTTCATATGTTATGGTGGATCTTTGTTGTTGTTAGGCTAGGGTTTTGTGGTTGAATTCATTTAGCCTTTCAATATTGTTATTATTGTTATCCATTTTCACCATATACATTTTGGCACGCCTGGTGGGACACTTGTCCCTTTTGCATTTAACATCCTTGTTGCAGATTTTGTATTTGGAAGTTGCAGATCTGACGTTTTCGGCAGCATTTTGATATTCCCGCATCTACGCACTTTCGGATCACGTCTTTGTTTTTTTGGCACGTCTGCGACTTCTGGAATCGCATCTGTGTTACGGGCAGTATTTTATTTTGTAGGTTCCAGGAAAGCGTGTTTGTGTTATAAAGTGGCGTCTGCGTTGTTTTAGCCATGTCTGTGTCCAGAAGCCGCGTCTGCATTCTGTAGTCACATCTGTGTCTCACAGAACCACGTCTATGTCACAAAGTCATGTCTGTGTTGAGGGTAATTGCGTCTGTGTTCACCAGTTTCAAATTTTGGGTTTTTTATTGATTCAGTTTTCGGATTTTGCATTTAGGGTTTCAGATCCAGTTTATTTTGAGCTAACATTTTTAGATCTAGCTAACAAAATTGGTGCAGCTGGTCTTGAAAGAAAAATCATTTGGTTGAAGGCCCCTATTTTCACAAAGTCTTTTGGATCTAAAATTTACCTAACTTGTGTGCTTGCAGGAAGGGGTGATCATTTGAAACAATCCAAACTACTAATAAATCTTTGTTGCAGGTCCTTCGCAAGGGTTTTTGGATTTTTATTGTGTGCCTTATTTTCATAGACTAGCAAACACTTCAATTAGTGCACTAAAATTGAATCATTGTCTTTTGTGTCTTGAGCAATAGGCTCTTTTTGTTTAATCTTTAGAGGGCTTGTCTTCCCGTGTGGTCATTAGGACTACTAGTGAGAAGAGAACGACCCAAGTGGTAGCGAGGAAAACCCACCTCTTCCGAATCACTATAAACAAATGTATTCATGGTGAAAACTATGGATAATGTGTGTTGATTAGTTCATACCGACACTATGTCTCCCCATAAACCCGTTTGATCAAATTTATTTGATTAGTTGTAGGGCGTAACCCCTATCGGCTGGGAGCCTTTCTGTATTTACAAAGCTGAAAGTTCCGCATGTATGGCCACATGAGCGGATGCCCTTACTAGCACCTTGTTGTTTTAGAAGCCCAAATCCTTCTACTTGTTGGGGCAGGAGGTCGGACCTCTAGTAGTGGCCCACACACATACGGTTCTTAGTAGAGATACAAAGTTTGCCACAGGGAGTTTTCGTGGGGATTGATGCTTGGCTGACCCGAGAAGTGAGTGTCGAGGGTGGAGCCAGTGAGGTCAAGCATCAAAGTATCTGCTCTGAATAGCGTAGCCTCGGGGGTAAAACCCCATGTGGGATCAACAACTATTGTCTTGGCCAGCCATAAGAATTGTGCTTGACTTATTTTAAACATTCAAAACATTGTGTCTTTTGTGTCTTCAAGTGTATGCAAAACATTTTTACATCAAACAACACACTTTTTATTGGAGTCATTTTGGAGTCTAAACACTTGCAAACATTGATTCCTCATCAACATTGTGTCCTCTTGTCACAAAAAATAGTCAAACAATCAGATTTGGTCACAACAAAACAATTTCATAGATTGGAAAAAATTGCACAAATTTTGCAGAAACGCATCTGTGTCTGACATAATAGCGTCTGTGTTGTATAACTGCATCTGTGAAGGGCAGAATCGCATCTGTGTTCCCAGAATAAACATTACACTTTGCAAAAAATCTCAGAAACATGTCTATGTTGAACAGAGCCACGTCTGCGTTGGAAAACCGCGTCTGTGAAGTATACAGGTGTGTCTGTGTTCAGAATTGAAAAACTATTATAGTCCAGCAAACAAACACAGTCAATTTCAAAATTATTGAGCTTCCTAGGTCATTTCTCCAGGGTTTCATTTAGCAGTCAACCTGTCCTTGGGTCTCACAAAGTCCATCATTGCTTTACATCTCTCATTACATTCACAATTGTCTAAACTTGAGTCAAAAGGTCACTTGCTTGTCCTCATCATACTTTGTCAACACACTACATACAACAACACTTTGCTAAGTGGTCCCTCATCAAGGTTTCTTACCTTTGGGTCTCATTTGGTCTTACTTAGAGTCAAGGTCAACTTACCTCATCAAGAGAAACTATCCTCTCTTTGGAAGTCACACCTACTCTACTACATACATACTTGGTCTTACACTTTGGACATTGCAAGTACACTTCAGATTCATTTACATTCCATCCAACTCTAGGTCTTCCATACTTTTTCCATTTTCATCTAGTCTCACACATATCGATCAATACTTAGTTCATGGTTGAAACCCGCCTTCAAAAATCTAGGAGAGAAACTAAAGAGGCTCAAGAGTCCGCAAACATGAGTTCTTATGAGTATGAAAATGATATCTTTTTCAATTCTGATCATACTACATTACCTGACATGGATGCCTATAGAAACATTCCAAATGTTGAGAACATGGACACTACAAACAACAATGCTACACACAATGACAATATGGACAACTTTTCCGTACATTCAGCAGATGTGGAAGAATCCATTATGAATCCCCATTTCAATCGATTGGTTGAGGAAATAATGAGGAGGGATAGACAATACTTCTTACAAATGATGGCACAAAGTGGAGCCAAGATACCTCATGATTTTGACATGTCTCAAATAATGGAAAATCAGCCTTTACAACAAACTCACTCCAACATGGATCAAAGGAGACCTAATAGTGGAGGAAATAGAGGACCACATATGGTACCTGAATCACCATCATCTTTGTTTCAAAAACCAGAGGTCCCATACACACATGGTCAAGCATATGATACTCACCTTCGCAGACCATTATGGAGGTCTTATGCAGACAGATATGCTCAATCACATACCAATGCTAAGGATCAACCACCAAAGCAATTGGATATTCAAAGGCATGCTCAAAATTTGGACACAAGGAAACCCCGTGTCAAATTTGGGGCCAACACATTAGAACATGACATGCCTGTAGAGTATGGTATACATGCACAAAATAGATATGGTGTTCCTCAACATGAATCTATACCAAGTGGTCCATATATGCAACATCACTATAGACCTCCTCCATATGAACATGTGTATGATCAATATCATCCATATATGCAACATGCTCCTCCTCCAATTGGTGCCTCAAGCATGGGGTATGGTCCAAGAAGTCGATCTCCACCTAAGAGCAATTTGGAACAACAAATTAGGGACTTACAAAAGAAAATGGAGGACATAAATACACCGAAGCCAACATACACAATGAGAGACATATGTCCTTATCCATTTGACAAGAGCATTCCAATGCCTCCTTTTCCTACACACTTTGTGACGCCTAAATTTGATAAGTACAGAGGAAAAGGGGATCCTAAGGCACATATAAGATAGTTTTTCACAGCTTGCATTGAGGTAGAAGCAGAAGAGGCATATTTGATGAGATTATTCCCACAAAGCTTAGGTGATCAAGCTATGGAATGGTTCTCCCAACTTCCACCTAGAACTAAGTCATGGGGTGACTTAGCAGAGGCATTTATTCAACATTTCTCCTACAATATAGAGATAGACATATCAGTCACTACTTTGTGCAACACCAAGCAAAAAGAGGGAGAATCTTTTGCATCATTCTTACAAAGATGGAGAAATCTAGCTAGCATATGCTCTTGTGAAATTCCACAAAAACAAATGGTAGAAATGTTCACCCAAAATGTTAACAAAGAGATTGGTTATGATCTAAGGAAAGCTTGTTTTTCCACCTTCAAGGACGTTATTGAAAATGGCTTAGTGATAGAAAAGGTCCTAATTGAACAAGCAGTCATCAAGATATTCAAAGAAAACAAAGATGACTTTAAAGGAAAAGATAAGCCAAGATTTTGGAATAAAAACAAGAACACAGTCAATGATGGTGTTGTTGATGCCAACACAGTGCGACGCAAATTCATCTTTTCAGGATCAAGTTCTACAAACAATCAAGTGAATACTCAAACAACTTCCAGATCACGAAGGAAGTACACTCCATTGGGAGAACCACTTGAGTCAGTCTTCAAGAAGCTAGTGGCAAACAAGGTAATCACAGTTCCAGATTTTCCTCCATATGAACCAAAGGTTAAACCAAATTGGTGGAATGATGATGAGTATTGTGAATTTCATAAGAGCAAGGGTCATAAGATAGGAAATTGTCATCAACTGAAGAACATCATACAAGATCTAATTGATAGAGGTGATATTGAGATTGAGGGACACTCATCTAATCAAGAACATGAGATGTTTAAGGAACCATTCCCAAAACATGACAAAGGAAAAGCTAAAGCCACAGATGACCAGACCAACTATACTAGAGCATCCTACAATTATGATTCAACCATTAATCACATCTCGATGGACAATTATGTCTCTACCATTATCATCAAGGACAAAGTGTCTGAGAATTCTACTCGGAGACCCAGGATTGTCCTAAAAGGTGTTGGATCTTCTTCTGAACCTACCTCTGAATGTAATGTCACAACCCGTCGAGGTAAAATCACTTTGCAAGGTGCTCCAACTAAAAACACCACTTCCTCATCAACCAAACCTGAGGATGACCTTGTAGAATAGTTAGGGAAGACACCCACGCTCATCTCCATTCTTGAGCTCCTACGCATATCCCCCGCTCATAAAGCTATTCTTGACAAAATCTTGAGAGACATCGTTGTTCCTAGTGATCTGAACGTGGACCAGTTTCAAGCCATGTTGGGATACCTTTCCATTCCACATTCACTTACATTCATAGAAGCCGATGACGCCTCCGTAAGTCAGCCACATAATGCACCATTACACATTGAAGCCTTCATACACAAACATCGAATAAAAAGAGTCCTGATAGATGGAGGAGTAGGTCTAAACATTTGTACACTAAGAACTATTAAACAATTGGGATATTCTGATAAAGCTATGAATTCTACAAATCAAATCACCATCAAGGCATATGATGACGAAGAGCATTCATCCAAGGGCACAGTCACCTTGGCTCTCAGAGTTGGGCCAGTTATAAAGGATGTGGTTTGTCAAGTCCTAGACCTAGATCTCACATACAATATATTGCTAGGACGTCCATGGATTCATGAGATGGGAGCAGTCCCATCAACCTATCATCGATGTATCAAGTTCCCACATAATGGAGTTGAAGTGACTATCAAAGGTGACCCCAATCCATTCATATATTGCAATAATCTGTGACCTAGATCAGAAATAACAATCCCAGTCAATCGAGAAGCTATTCCTTCATCAGCATATGTGGATCCAGAATCCTTGAAAGATTCTACATCCAAACAAGCGGAGCTAAAAGAAAAGTTCAAGATTAAAGACATGGGATGTGGTGAGTATATCTTTCATGTTGATCAACTCCCACTATCTCCTAAGGTATTCAGTAAACAAGAACAATCTATAAATAATTTGCAAGGAATTGGGTACGAAGCACCTAGTGTTGTGGCTACTAAGTCTGAATGCAAATCTCCTCTAGTGGTGCAAGCGACTTTTGATATCAATAGTCCTAAGAGTGGTTCCAACGAAGAATCTATTAAGCATATTGCCAGCCCTCTTGAGAGCTCACATAGCCTTACCATTTTATCCACTCATTTTATTTCCACTCCACTTCTAGACTTGGATCAACAAGAAATATAAAAGCCCTTACTCATTGGGGATCAAAAATCAAGCATTGAAAAGAAAAATCTAAAAGTCAATAATAAAGAAAAGTCCTTTCGTCCAAATCAAAATCAAAAGCTACTGGACTCTACAAAAATCAAAGTAAAGGATAAAAATCCTATGAAGCAAAAAGAGAAAGAGTTGATCTCCCCTAATATCAAAATAACTGGGGGCAAAAGTTCTACAATTTTAACTCAAAAAGCATACTTGTTGATCCTAAGTCTCCATCATGCTATCCTACTTTCACTTCTTTTCGTAATCATAAGCCTTCATCACTCATCTACTTGTTCCACACATCCTTTCCCTTCTGGTGATACATCATGGACCTTTAATGGAGCTTCCTCAAAGGACTTTGTTATCAAGGATGCCCAAACTTCTTCAGGTGACACGCATACGGGCCTATGTAGTCCACACACTAGTAATTCTATCTCAATTCCTTCATCAAGGAAGACAGTCACTCGAGCTACACATCATTCAGTCAAGGAAAAATGGAGCTACAATCACAAGGTCAAGCCTCGTACATTTGAGGTAGGTGATTTGGTTCTCAGAGAAAATCCCAAAAATCAGCAAGACAGAGAGAAGAAGGGTAAGTTTGAACCAAATTGGCTTGGTCCTTACATCATTACAACAACATATGGATCTGGGGCATATTAGCTCTCAACTACAGAAGGTGAACCTTTGGAGGATCCTATCAACAGTATGCACCTTCGCAGGTTCTACACATAGCTCTTCAGAGTATCCCAATTCAAAAATACAAAAAAAATATAAAACAAAAAAATCATTACTTGGTGAAACCCTGGCAAACAGGCGCCTTGTGACACAAAAAAACATTGAAAAATCGAAAAAAGTAAAGAGAAATAATTTCATCCAATGGTGAAAACCACTTCGGTGGCACCCTGGGCAAGTACCATGGTGAAAACTGGGTCACCAATGGCATGCGTAGAGACATTGCTCCTCCCTCCTTCAGGACTCACTTTCATCCTTTCACTTTGCACACACTCACAACCTATTCGTTCATAATAAACTTACCCATTCCCATCATGGCTTGTCATTGATCTACCTAAGATTGGTTAGCCATTCATAATAAACCTCCCTTTCCATCCATAATAAATCAGATCCTATCTGTGGCTAAGGAAAATCCTACATCTAGTGATGGGTGTGGAACTGAGAACATCACATGTTTCGAGGAGTACAGTTTCTTCCAGCTTCCTTCAGTCTATCCGCGCACAATCCGCAATAAAGTATCAGTTTCATGGATTCAGTCAGTTTCAGATGAGACACAGCAGCAACAATGGGCTTCAACAAATCAAATCTTTCAACAGACTCAGACAACATATGGTTCAGTGCTATCTATCCTTTTTGTGAAAGTAAACATTGTGACCACAATCAAATAAGACTTATACAAGTGACAAGAGACACTAAACTTGAGGACTACAATGGATGTTGGTGTCGAGTCTTAATTTTCTTTTGATTTCATCTTTTGGTGACATGTCTTTTAGCTTTTTCGGGATGTCTTTGACGAGAAAGGCGAGGATGGGGTATCGTCACCTATTTGTATTTGCTGTCTGTGGACTGTCTCTTAGTAATGCTATGACTTGTCCAAGGATATGAGGACACTAAGAGTCTAGTGTGAACTGGGGCATTCCTTGTTTGTGACTGTCTTATCTCCATGCAAACAGGTACAATGACTTTCTGGGTTGAACATATGCCTCGATTGTCATAACCTACTCGCCATAATAAAGCTCAATGATGATAACGCACAAGAAGCTCTTTCACTTTCATATCTTCTATCTTTCATCCCCTTTCTTGATTGACTTCCATCATCCTTCACGAGTCCGCGTAGCTTGCTATCACATGAATGAGTATAATGACACACCAAAAACATTTGCATTTCATGTAGTTGCACTTGCATTACCACATATAAGCATTTCATACATACATATAGATATCACAACTGCATCACATCCTGCACACAACACCTGTTAGCACAATTTACATTTGCATTATCATATTCATCTACATTACATATATTCACATTTGCATCATGCATTACACATATAAAACATAAAAGAACAAAAATAAAAATAAAAATATATTGCATTGCATCATATACATATTTGCATCCATATCATAAGCATCACATAGAAACATACATCACATAGGTATACATGCATCTAGCTATCGCAAAAATGAATCATCTCATATATATAATCATAAGTGTCATGATACAATGATGTCAAAATCATATGCCTACAAAAGCACCCGTAGGTGTCTACATCATCATACAAAAATGGTACAATACTGATACATAGGGAGCCCTCTATGGCTATGATGAACTCCCTCCCTCGGAGCCGCCTGGCCTCGATGGAATCTGAGCCCTTGAAGGACCCGCCCCAGGATCATCCCTCCTATCTCCTCTATCTGGTGGTGGTGGAGGACCCATAACCCTACCACTTGATGCCTGTCTCCTCCGGCTCCCTCCCGTAGATGTCGTTGTACGTGACGGTCTATGGAAGCTCCTCGCTCGCTGATCTGCTGGCACTGCACCATAATAGAGATCCCTCTAGTAGGCAATCTCCTCCCCTACCCACAGGACATAAGCATATCCTGCCCCTGTGTCCTCTACTGCTTGTCTCCCGACCCTCAGTGCTATCTCAGCCTCTGTATAACGCTGAATAGCCTGATCCCACTCTCGCTCAGTATCTCTGAGCCTCCTCCTGAGCCGATCCCTCTCCCTCTCCAACTCTTGGATCTCATTTTCTTGTCCCTGGTAGATCTCCCTTAGCTCTATCAGCTCATCCTCCTCTGCGTCAGCCCCCTCCGCCTCTTCTTGTGGCTCCCCCTATACGAGTGCCTGCCCCTATGTCTGTACCTGTACTGGTACCTATCTCTATCCCTGTCCCTATACCTGTACCTATCTGGGACCCTGTGCTGCTGGCCCCTGTAGTGGCAATCCACCGCGACCCCTCACCACCCGAGCCTGCCTCTCCTCACCACCCTCCCTCTGAGGTGCAACCCTCCTCTCTCCAACTACTCCCCTACTCCTCCGTCGACCTCTGCCACCATCACCTCCACCATCATCATCATCCCCACCACCATCCCCATCTAATGGCTCTCCCGGATCCGTCAGGCATGGGAATGGATGCTCTGCCCAGTATGCTGTGTACTCAGCATCCATGCTGGCATCCTCAGTCTTTGGCCACATGTCCCAATGTAGGGGCATCATCTCTACTAGCTACGTAACTGCCTAATCATATGACAATAGGGGCCCAAACTATGCCTGATCTCTGACAGTCCGTGCATACATGCCTAAGCCCCGAGGCATCCTCTAGCTCCTGCCAAACTGCCGGCCAACCCTGTCTACTAGCTGCCTCTCTAGCACATAGAGCGTCTGCCCAATTAGATACCTACTACGGAAGGTGTAAGGAAGTTCAACTGCATCATCCTCCCACTGCTCGCATCCCAAATATGGCCTCCATATGACCACATCAATATCATCTATCACCCACCACTAGTGCTCCAACCTGCCAATCCATGGTTGTGATGTGATCATATCATACAAGTGAACAAAACTATGTCCATGACCCTTACCTCTAAAGTGTATCAGTCTCATCACTAGTAGATGCTCATAAGCCCACACCTGCAGCAATGTCACCCCATAGCCCAATCCCACTAATCCATGGTACATGAACTAATGCAGCTCATAGTAGAGGTGTGCCAGCACACACAGTCCCCAAGCATATCTGGTGTGTTGTGTCACCAGTGTCTCCAGTGCTCCTCCCCAACCCACAACCAACCCCCATGTCACCCTATCTGAACATAGGAACCCACTGATCGCTCCTCCTACCACTGCTGGCAGTGCTAGCCCTGTGGCTGTCATAGTGTCCCATGCCACATGTCCTGCCCTCATCTCCAGTCCTAGGTCCTGGAATACTCGTCTCAGGGCCTCCCTATCTCCATCTCGATCGTATGAGATCAGCTCCCCATCGATCGCTATCCATAGAATCCTGTATACATCCTCAAGGGTGACTGTCATCTCACCCATCGGCAAATGAAAAGTACATGTCTCGGAGTGCCATCTCTCTGCCAGTGCAGTCAACAGTCCCATGTTTGCCCGAAAATCAGGCACATATAGAACATGTCTCAATCCCATCACCTTGATAGCAGCTCACTCCTCGAAGGTCAGCTTAGGTTGCAACCTCTGAGTAGATGGGAATCTCTTCCGTGACTCCAGCATCAGCAAATGCTCCTGCAGTCAAGCAAATCAATCATGTCAGTCATAGTGGCATTCCCTATTTATCACAAAATGCTACTTTTTATCTAAATGCATATGGCATTCTATCCTAGTGACACTCACTGTTCATCACAAAGTGTTGCTTCTATCCTAGTGGTACTCCCTATTCATCACAAAGTACTACGTGTGTGACACTCACTGTTCATCACAAAGTGTTGCTCACATTTGCACTCACTGTTCATCACAAAGTGCTGCTCATATTTTAGTACTTCCCGTTCATCACAAAGTACTCTATCTTCATACTCACTATTCATCACAAAGTGCCTTGATCTATCCTAGTCTTCCCTAGAGGACCTGCTTGAGTGTATCAGCAGCTTATCCAATCGACAGTGTATGTTCATCACAGAACTGCCGATTTGACCTAGAAGACACAAATTCACATTTTTGGACACAAACGTGCTTTCTAGAAATTAAATGTACATTTATTACTTTACCTAGCATGCATTAATGACAACAATAAATGCATCAAAGTACGAGGAGGTTTGGTGGTACTTACCGGCTCTCTTGCTTTTGCTGGCCTCT
The DNA here is from genome assembly GCF_030272615.1 of Cryptomeria japonica. Lineage (NCBI taxonomy): Eukaryota > Viridiplantae > Streptophyta > Pinopsida > Cupressales > Cupressaceae > Cryptomeria > Cryptomeria japonica. The sequence continues at coordinate 614,968,176 of NC_081406.1, read as the reverse complement.
AGATTCGGCGAACGCGATCGAATCTGTGAGCCATTGCCATTGCTGCTGACTGCTGCTGCTCGATTTTCGCTCTGCACGCTACTCTCGTGGATGTGTAGATGACAATGAGGATGTATTCTCCCCTATGGTCTATCTTATAGACTACCCTAGCCCTCACCCTCATTTCCCGAGTCAGTCTTCATTATCCCATGACTCTGTCACTTTATCCGGTTAGTCCATTCTAGCCTTTCTTTCTTATCAAGAGATTGTCTGCAATCTTTTCAGACATTTTCATCCAATCCCTCGAGGGGGCATATCATTCCCATCTTGGGGCAACTCTATATCAGTTCATATTATCTTCTTTGAAACAACGCAACAAGCCGAATTGTCTCAAAGAGGGGCAAAATGTAGACACCCAAAATTGTCCAGACTAATTAAATAAATATTTTATTTATTTAATTATCTAAGCTTAATTCTTCTATTAATTAAATAAATCTTTATTTATTTAATTGATTCATTTATCCTCTTCTAGCCTTATTTCTCATTTAAATAAATACATTTATTTATTTAAATTATCCTTTTCCTAAATTAAATAAATATCTTATTTATTTAATTATCTCATTTCTTCTATTAATTATATAAATCTTTATTTATTTAATTAATTCATTAACCTTTTCTACCCATGACACATGTCATTCATCTCTTAATTCATACACTACCTACCCCTTTCATTATTTTATTATTTCTTTTACCTACCCTCTAATCATAGCCGACCTCCTTTTACACCTCTCAATCTTATCCCTCCATTTCATATAGTGTCTTCTATATAAGGAGATGCTTCCTTCATTATCAAACCCTAATTGTTCTATGCATTCTAATCATCTTTTATGCACTTGACTACACTATGATCCTACTAGCAACCACATTCCGTTCTTTGTTGAGCTCTTGTGCACATAAAATCTGAGAGAAAATATATCAAGCAAGATCAATGGAGATAGGAAGAATGGAGATCCAAACCCTATTGGACATGTGATGGTATAATCTTTGTGATTTCGTTTGATTCTCATTGTCTTAGGTAATCTTCATATGTTATGGTGGATCTTTGTTGTTGTTAGGCTAGGGTTTTGTGGTTGAATTCATTTAGCCTTTAAATATTGTTATTATTGTTATCCATTTTCACCATATACAGCCGCAACTCGAATACCATAGATCGGTAGCAGGGTTCTCAGTACCTTACTGATCACTGTGGCATCTTCCACTTTCTCTCCTGCACTCTTAATTTCACTGACTATCTCTTTTATCCTTTGACCATACTTCTAGATATCCTCACCTTTGGTCATTCACATGTCATCAAACTTTCCTCTTAGACTCTCCTCTTTAGAAATCTTAACATGTTCATCACCGCTATAAATGTCTTTAAGTTTTTGCCATACCTCATGTGTAGTTTCTAGACCATGAACATCAACATATTCAACATCAGACAGAGAACTGATAATGACCTCTAATGCTTGATGATTTTCTTGTTGTTCTTTCTTTTGATCATCAGTTAGAATCCCACTGGGGGCAACATATTTAGTATTGACATGTTCCCAATACTGACTTCCCAAACTCTTGATGTAAAATAACTAACAATAGGTGATCTTCCATACCAATATTCATAAGAGGTCTTGTCCTTACCTCTTTTCACAAGAACTCGGTTCATAGTGTAGACAACTATACTAGCAACTTCTCTCCAAAAAAATTTTGCTACACCTCCTTGTATCAACATTGTCCTAGCAACTTCAACCACTGACTTGTTTCTCCTCTCTATGATACGATTCTGTTGTGGTGTCCTTGGTGCAGAAAGTTGTCATTTGATGTCATTCTCATCACAATACCTAGTGAATTCCTTAGAAGTAAATTCACCGCCTTGATCTGTTCTAAGACATTTTATCTTCTTGTCGCTTTCTTTCTCAGCTAAGGCCTTGAATGCCTTGAATTCACCAAAAGTTTCAGTCTTATCCTTCAAGAATGTGAACCGCATGATCCTTGAGCAATCATCAGTGAGGATAATGAAATATCTATCACCTTCAATGATTTTTGTTCTTATTGGTCCACAAAGGTTTGTATTAACCAAATCTAACAAATGCTCTGCTGAGAAGGATTTTCTCTTGAAAGTTGAAGAAGTCATCTTGCCTAACTGACATTCTTTGCAAAGAGCATTAACCGGTATGTCTAACTGAGGCAAACCTCTCACTGTCTTGGACTTAATCACTTTAACAATGTTATCAAAGTTTATATGATGAAATCTCCTATGCCAAAGCCAGCTATCATCTATTTTTGCAATCAAACAATTGCTAACTTTAGGATTAAGGTGAAACAGGTTACCTTTTGTTTGTTTCTTGGTTGTAATCAATTCACCTTTATTGTAAAATATTTTACACATACCATTTTTGAACTCTAGTGGGTATCCTCTGTCATTAAGTTGTTTGACACTCAAAAGATTCTTCTTTAGACCTTCAACCTAGTAGACATCATCAGCACTACTCTTCCCACTAAGAGAAATAACTCCCTTACCTTTAACCATGTAGGGTGAGTCATTGCCAAATATTACAACACCGCCCATCAAATTCCTTCAAAGAAAGAAATTTACTCTGATAACCAGTCATATGATGTGAACAACCACTATCAATGATCCAATCATCAGGGTTATCCATCCTGGACACTAATGCCTTCTGGTTTGATATCTCTTCCTTAATAGCTACAAACACAATAGCTTCACTAGCATCACCATCAAACTCTTTATCATTGATACCACTATCAATAGCAATAAGATAATCTCTCTTTCCTTTACCCTTATACTTCTTGAATTTCTCTCTCTTATGTTCATTTTCACCATTAGGACAGTTAGCCGCAATGTGACCAATTTTGTTGGATGCAAAACATTTTAAAGGTAGTTTACTTTTGTATTTGCCAGTATCTCTAGGTAGTGGATTTTCGAATAATGCTTCAAGATCCACTAAACTGTCTTCATCATCAGCATCTCTAATAGATCTGGATTCATAACCATTACTAGTATCTCTACTTTTTCTCATAGATGGGTTAGAGACAAAATATTTAAATGCAAACTTTGATTTTTGTACACTACCATCATAACCATTTAATTAAAAAGTAGTAAGTTTTCCAATGATGGAGGCAAGAGTTACCTTAGTTTTGTCTATGGACTTCAGCTCCTGAATAGCTGCAACTCAAATATCATAGATCAGTAGTAGGGATTTGAGTACGTTACTGATCACTGTGGCATCTTCCACTTTCCCTCCTGCACTCTTAATTTCACTGACTCTCTTTTATCCTTTGACCATACTTCTAGATATCCTCACCTTCGGTAATTTGCATGGCATCAAAATTTCCTCTTAAACTGTCCTCTTTATAAATCTTAACATGTTCACCACCACTATAAATGTCTTTAAGTTTTTTCCATACCTCATGAGCAGTTTTTGTTGAAATGTGGCGACTGATCAGCAAAGTACTGTAAAAGGCCGACTTTGTTTGTTGCCCTAAAAACACATGTTATAAGTGGCTAGGATGCTTAAGGCATTGTAATGTTGATGTACTATTTTTGCTGGATAATAAGAAAGATTGGACGACTGTGTATGGTGGACGTAACCCATTCTGGGTGAACCATGTTAAATCTTTGTGTTATCTGTGTCCTATTTTATTTCTTTATCTTTTATATTTAAATCTGCATATAATTGTTAGTTCATATTTGCTTCGGATTTGCTTGAAACCCTAAAAACTAGTATCAGAGCAAGGTTTTCTATAAATTGGCTGGACTTTAAGATTTGAGTGGGAGCAATGGAGGATTCCAAATTCAAGGTCGAAAAGTTTAACGACCAGAATTATTAGTTATGGAAAATGCAGATGGAGGATTACCTATATCAAAAGGATTTGTGGCGGCCATTGGAAGGAAAGGCAAAGAAACTGACCACAATGTCAAATGAAGAGTGGGACATTTTTGATAGAAAGGCATTGGGATCCATTCGATTGTGCCTTGCATCGTCTGTAGCATTCAATATAATAGAAGCAAAAATGACTGTAGATTTGATGGCGACATTGGCTAAGTTGTATGAGAAACCCTCAGCTTCAAATAAGGTATTTCTTATGAAGCGTCTATTTAATTTGAAAATGAGTGAGGGAGGATCTATAGCAGAGCACTTAAATGAATTTAATACAATTACCAGTCAATTGTCTTTGGTAAAAATTACCTTTGCAGAAGAGGTTAGGGCTCTCTTGATTTTATGTTCTTTGCCAGAAAGCTGGAATAGCTTGGTTATGGCTGTAAGTAACTCTGTCTCTGGTAAAAAATACTTTGGTATTTGATGATATTGTTGGTGTTATCCTAAGTGAGGAAATGCGAAGGAAAAGCACAGGTGAGACTCCAACATCATCGGGTAGTGTTTTGAATGTGGAGAACAGAGAAAGATAAAAGGAAAGAGGAAAAGGCCCTAGGAATGAGAAGTCATGAGGGAAGTCAAAGAAAGGACACTCTCAATCTAGAGGAAAGAAAGATTACTGGTACTACAGAAAGCCTGGTCATCTAAAGAAAGGTTGTTGGTCTCAGAAAAACAAAGAAGGAGACAAAAATGAAAATGAGAGTAAGGAAGCTAATATTGCAAGTAATACTTTACAAGATGCTTTAATCTTATGTTTGGATAATGTTAATGATTCCTGGGTAATAGATTCTAGGGCTTCATTTCATGCTACACCCCATAGAAAATATTTTCTAGATTATGTTCAAGGTAATTTTGGACAGGTATATTTGGGTGATGATTAGCCCTGTCAAATTGTTGGAAAAGGAAAGATAAAGATCAAGTTGCAGAATGGTAATGACTGGTTTCTATAGGAGGTAAGACATGTTCCTAATTTAAGAAGAAATTTAATTTCTCCAGGGCAACTAGGTAGTGAAGGTTGCATAGTTACCTTCTCAGACAGTATGTGGAAGGTCACTAAAGGATCATTAGTAGTAGCTAAAGGTGCAAAGGTAGGCACATTATATCTGTGTACTGGCAACACTTACTCTACCTTAGCTGCTACAGATAAAGTTACTGCAGGGACAACAACAATAAATTTTGCAAGAACAAATTCGATAATGTGGCACCATAGGCTTGGGCACATGAGTGAGAAAGGGATGAAAACCCTTCACTCCAAAAATCTATTGCTAGGACTAAAGAAGATTGATTTAGAGTTATATGAAAACTGTGTTTATGGTAAACAAAAAAGAGTCAGATTTCTCAAGGTTGGGAAAGAGAAGAAGAGTGAGAAGTTAGAGCTTGTGCTTTCAGATGTATGGAGACTGGCTCAGGTATCATCTCTTGGTGGCTCTTGTTATTATGTTATTTTTATTGATGACTCAACCAGAAAAACATGGGTATATTTCCTAAAACAAAAATTAGATGTTTTTGAAACTTTTAAGAAAAGGAAAGCTTTGGTTGAGAATGAGACAGGAAAAAAGTTGAAGTGTCTCAAATCGGATAATGGAGGTGAGTATTGCAGCAAAGCATTTGAAGATTACTGCTCCTTAAATGGGATTCAAAAGTAGAAGACAGTTCCAGGAACTCCACAGGAAAATGGTGTGTCAGAGAGAATGAATAGGACAATCATGGAATGCGTGAGGAGCATGAGATTGCATGCTGGATTGCCCTTACATTTTTGGGTAGATACTGTACATACTACTATCTATTTGATAAATAGAGGACCTTCAACCCCTTTGGATGGTGGTATTCCAGAGGAGGCATGGACTGGTAAAAAGGTAAATTATTCTTTTCTAAAAACTTTTGGTTGCGAAGCTTTTGTCCATGTTGATAAAGAAAACAGAATCAAGCTTGATGCTAAATCTCAGAAATGTACCTTCATTGGATATGGGATAGATGAATATGGCTATCGGTTATGGGATTTTGAAAATAAGAAAATAATTAGAAGTAGAGATGTTATATTCAATGACAAGGTAATGTATAAAGAACAGATGCAGGAAAAGAAGTATGAACAGGACAAACAAGAATATGTGGTGTTGGATGAGATTCCTAAAAATGAAATGCCACAGGTACCTGATGCTCAGCAACAAAAGATTGTCCCACAAACTCCTGCAAGTGTTAGATGTTCTATGAGGACAAGTAGACCCCCTGAAAGATTTTATCCTTCTTTGTATTCTATTTTATTAACGGATTTTGGTGAACCAGAAGAATATGAAGAAGCAATGCAAGTGGATGCCAAACAATAGTGGCAGCTAGGCATGAAAGAGGAGATGGAATCCTTGATGAAAAATAAGACTTGGGACTTAGTCCCTTTACCTGCAGAAAAAAGATCCTTGCCTAACAAATGGGTTTATCGGCTAAAGGAGGAGGATGGAGGTCAGAAAAGATATAAGGCCAGACTTGTGGTAAAAGGTTTTGCACAGAAAAAGGGTATAGATTATGATGAAATATGTTCTCCACTTGTAAAAATGACTTCAATTAGAATTGTACTTAGTCTTGTGGTTGTAGATGATTTACATCTTGAACAATTAGACGTCAAAATAGCTTTTCTCCATGGAGATTTGGAGGAGGAAATTTACATGTTGCAACCACAGGGATATGAGGTCAAAGGTAAGGAGAACTTGGTGTGCAGGTTGAAGAAAAGTCTGTATGGCCTAAAGTAAGCACCCCGACAATGGTATTTAAAATTTGATAGTTTCATGGCTGAACACGATTATCATAGATGTCATTCTGATCATTGTGTATATTTTAAGAGTTTTGATAATGGTAGTTATATTATCCTATTGCTTTATGTTGATGAAATGCTTGTTGCTGGGTCTAACATGCAACATATAAATGATCTTAAACAAAAATTAACTAGGTCATTTGCTATGAAGGATTTGGGTGCAGCTAAGCAAATTCTTGGTATGAGGATTACACGGGACAGGAAAAATAGAACCTTGAATTTGTCCCAAAGTGAGTATATAAAGAAGGTGTTGAAAAGATTTAACATGCAGGATGCAAAAGCAGTTAGTACACCTTTGGCTAGTCATTTCAAATTGACTAAGGAGATGTGCCCAAAGGCATAGGAAGAGGTTAATAAAATGTCTAATATCTCGTATTCATCAGCTATTGGCAGTCTGATGTATGCAATGGTATGCACAAGGCTAGATATTAATCCAGGTATGGAACATTGGAATGCTGCGAAATGGATTCTTCGGTATTTGAAAGGAACTACTACGAAGGCATTATGTTTCAAAGGATCTAATGCTACTCTAAGTGGATTTGTTGACTCTGATCTGGTGGGTGATATTGATTTGCGGAAGAGTACTACAGGGTATGTTTTTACTATAGGGGGAACTGCAATTAGTTGGATTTCTAGGCTGCAAAAGGTTGTTGCACTTTCAACCACTGAAGCTGAGTATGTTGCTACTACAGAAGCCAGCAAGGAGATGATTTCATTGCAATGTTTTATGGAGGACTTAGGTCAGACACAAGAGGATAGCCCATTGTATACTGATAGCTAGAGTGCCATTCATCTTGCAAAGAACTCTGCTTTTCATTCAAGGACAAAGCACATTCAGCTCAGGTACCACTTCATCCAGACTGTTTTGGAGAAGGGTCAGTTATGGCTTGAGAAGATTCATACAAGTGAGAATCCTACCGATATGTTCACAAACACAGTTCCACAGGAGAAGCTGGTTTCTTCATCAGTTTCTATTGGTCTTCTTGATTGATAATTGTGGAATTTATACCAGTCGAGTCCTAGTGTTTTATCCAGTGGATGTTGCATGTACAGTGGTGTCATGTAGTATTAGTCTCCAAGTGGGAGATTGTTTGGTGTGGGGCCTGATCAGTCTCCAAGTGGGAGATTGTTGAAATGTGGCTACTGATCAACAAAGTACTGTAAAAGGCTGACTTTGTTTGTTGCCCTAAAAATGCATGTTATAAGCGGTTGGGGTGCTTAAGGCATTGTAATGTTGATGTACTATTTTTGCTAGATAATAAGGAAGATTGGATGACTGTGTATGGTGGACGTAACCCATTCTGGGTTAACCACGTTAAATCTCTGTGTTATCTATGTCCTATTTTATTTCTTTATCTTTTGTATTTAAATCTGCATATAATTGTTAGTTCATATTTTCTTCAGATCTGCTTGAAACCCTAATAGTTTCTAGACCATGAACATCAACATATTCAGCATCAGACAAGGAATTGATAATGACCTCTAATGCTTGATGATTTTCTTGTTGTTCTTTCTTTTGATGATCGATTAGAATCCCACTGGGTGCAACATATTTAGTATTGACATGTTCCCAATACTGACTTCCCAAACTCTTGATGTAAAATAGCTAACATCAGGTGATCTTCCATACCAATATTCATAAGGAGTCTTGTCCATACCTCTTTTCACTAGAACTCAGTTCATAGTGTAGACAGTTGTAGTAACAGCTTCTCTCCAAAAAAATTTTGCTACACCTCCTTGTATCAACATTGTCCTAGCAGCTTCAACCACTGACCCATTGTTCCTCTCTGTGATACCATTCTGTTGTGGTGTCCTTGGTGCACAAAGTTGTTGTTTGATGTTGTTCTCATCATAGTACCTAGTGAGTTCCTCATAAGTAAATTCACCACCTTGATCTGTTCTAAGACATTTTATCTTCTTGCCGCTCTCTTTCTCAGTTAAGGCCTTGAATGCCTTGAATTTACCAAAAGCTTCATTCTTATCCTTCAAGAATGTGACCCACATGATCCTTGAGCAATCATCAATGAGGATCATGAAATATCTATCACCTTGAATACTTTTTGTTCTTATTGGTCCACAAAGATTTGTATGAACCAAATCTAACAAATGCTCTGCTGAGAAGGATTTTCTCTTAAAAGTTGAAGAAGTCATCTTGCCTAACTAACATTCTTTGCAAAGAGCATTAACCGGTTTGTCTAATTAAGGAAAACCTCTCACTACCTTGGACTTACACACTTTAACAATACTATCAAAGTTTATATGACAAAATCTCCTATGCCAAAGCCAACCATCATCTATTTTTGCAATCACACAGTTGCTAACTTTAGGATTAAGGTGAAACAAGTTACCTTTTGTTTGTTTCTCAGTTGCAATCAATTCACCTTTGTTGTCAAAGATTTTGCACATACCATTTTTGAACTCCAGTGGGTGTCCTCTGTCATTAAGTTGGGCCACACTCAAAATATTGTGCTTTAGACCTTCAACCTAGTAGACATCATCAACACTGCTCTTCCCATTAAGAGAAATAACTCCCGTACCTTTAACCATGTAGGGTGAGTCATTGCCAAATATTAAAACACCGCCCATCAAATTCCTTCAAGGAAATAAATTTGCTCCAATCACCAGTCATATGATGCAAACAACCACTATCAATGATCCAATCATCAAGGCTATCCATCCTGGACACTAATGCCTTTTGGTTTGATATCTCTTCCTTAATAGATACAAACACAATATCTTCACTAGCATCACCATCAGACTCTTTATCATTGATACTACTATCAATAGCAATAAGATAATCTCTCTTTCCTTTACCCTTATACTTCTTGAATTTCTCTCTCTTGTGTTCATTTTCACCATGACAGTTAGCCTCAATGTGACCAATTTTGTTGCATGCAAAACATTTTAAAGATAATTTACCTCTGTATTTTCCAGTACCTCTAGGTAGCCATTTTTCCAATAATGCTTCAAGCTCCACTAAACTATCTTCATCATCAGCATCTCTGCTAGATCTCGATTCATAACCATGACTAGAATCTCTACTTTTTCTCAGAGATGGGTTAGGGACAGAAGCTCTAAGTGCAGACTCTGATTTCTGTACATTACCATCATAACCATTTAATTCAAAAACTGTAAGTTTGCCAATGATGGAGCCAAGAGTTACCTTAGTTTTGTCTATGGACTTCAGCTCCTGAATAGCTGCAACTCGAATATCATAGATCGATGTATCTTACTGATCACTGTGGCATCTTCCACTTTCCTTCCTGCACTTCTAATTTCAATGACTATCTCTTTTATCCTTTGACCATACTGCTAGATATCCTCACCTTCAATCATCCGCATGTCATCAAACTTTCCTCTTAGACTCTCCTCTTTAGAAATCTTAACATGTTCATCACCGCTATAAATCTCTTTAATTTTTTGCCATACCTCATGTGCAGTTTCTAGACCATGAACATCAACATATTCAGCATCAGATAGGGAACTGATAATGACCTCTAATGCTTGATGATTTTCTTGTTGTTCTTTCTTCTGATTATCAATTAGAATTCCACTAGGTGTAACATATTTAGTATTGACATGTTCCCAATACTGACTTCCCAAACTCTTGATGTTAATTTTCATTCTGTCACTCCATATTCTATAGCTCTATTTGTTAAACTTTGAACCTTCCTTCTTCATCATGATCTACAAGATCTTTACCTCAAGTTGTTAGGCTTAGATCTTAGAGGACCTGAGATTGGTCTGATACCAATTGATGGTATTATTAAAGAATAAGTATTTGGTAGATTACTGAGAGGGGAGGGTGGTGAATGAGAAAATCAAAAACTAATACAAACTTCCCAATACTCAACCTCAATCACACAAAGTAAATTTATCAATAAAATTTCTCTGTCGAGATATTGTCTTCATAAGAAAAATCAATATCAACTAGTTTAACTGTTATACAAACTTAACAGTACAAACTTAATAGTAAACAACATTAAACTTGTAAACATCCAAATGCTTTATCATATGTTAGCTGAATTCATTCCTGAATGTTTCCGGATATCATGCCTTATCAGAATAATGAAGTAGTTAATCAAATCAACCATAAGATCATAACCATAAAAACATTCACCACATGACACAAAAAAATTTTTTGTATGCGGAAACCCAAATTAGGTAAAAACCATGGTGAGATGGGACTCACAAGATAGCTATCTGAACTCTTCTTAAGTTCACCCTATTAGGAGCCAAGCCTGTTAAAGATTTTATAAAAGTGATGTTAAGAACTGATCCTATTAAGAATCACCCAGTTAAGGGATTGACTACAAATGCCTTGTTAGAAGAAAGTACCCTGTTAGGAGTAACCTTAGTAGAGGATTTGAGAATCCAAGCTAATGGATCACCTTGTTATAGAATTTAAGAAGTAACCAAGCTTGTTAGAGCTTAGCCAGTTAGCGGATTTTAGTTCTGCTATAATTGTTAGAAAACAACAGGGTTTTTCTTGATCTGTCTAAATAGAACTATAATTGCTTGATCAGATCCTTTTTACTATTCCATTTGCCTGTACTCAAATTATAGATCCATTATCCGGTTCGGCAACCATACTCTCAATAGATTTCTACCAACTTTTTCCAACTTTAAACAAACAACTTCATCGACCTTAAATACAAATCAATTAGGTCGGTAACACAACAAAAACCTAATTCTCTAATAGAGATTACAAACAAATTGGTTTAGGTATGACCGTTGGATTACATAGCAATCTCTGCACATCAATTAATAAAACCTCAACCGCTCCTTGTTTACCATTTCTTCAAGATCAGTAACTCAGCACGGGCTTTGCATTAGATGTAATAAAGTTTACTCATTCCCTAGACAAACAAATGTGCCAAAACAACTTGAAATTGTCTTCATACAATGATCATACTTCTCACCATCATTACCATTCAACATCAGATCATAAACCAACATAACCAATTCAACAATCTTAATTAGTTAGGGTTTAAAAAAACAAATGGTAGGGTTTACCGGTTCAACTCACAAAATTACATACCGGTTTCAATATCTTCCACAAAGCTCTTCCTACTGGTTACTAGATAATAGCAATAATATCAACAATATCAATACCGGTTAATTGACATCAATGACAACATAAAATATCATTAATGCAATCTTCATGCAAATACCAACACGCCCTGGCATAGGAAGTCAAGTCTATGTGAACCCTAAGGTTCAGATGCAAGGAAGAAGTGAGCTCCAAATGTCGAAGAGGCAATAGACTGGATTTCAAAAAAATGATAAATCTCCTTGAAAATTTAATGATCAATCTGAGGAGAGAATGACAGGCCCAAAAGAGGATGTACCTTGTGTGAACGTTCCAAAGATGATGGGAATTTTTTTATAAAAGATGAGATCAACTCACAATCTCTACATCTTTTCAAAAAAGCTAGATCTACAACCTTCTTAGCAAGCCAATGGCATCGATCATTAACTCAACTAACACATGTTACTAAAATTACAAATATCATTTTCATTGCCACGTAGAGTTGTACAATCTTATTGGGTAACTCAAACACATGCCCCAAGCATTTCTTAATAAAAAACCCATGCAATAAATTGGTACATTATGCAAAAACAAATGTTAAATAAGGCAACCATTTTACTCATATTTTAAATGCTCGTGAACAATGCATTCAGTCTACATGACTTCCCTTTTCCTCAGATTTTTCCTTGGAATTTTTGATTTCCAATGGCCAAAATCCATCCAATACACGTAAGTTGAGCCACTTGACAATGCAAAGTCATGTTCCTGGGACCCCAAAACTCCCAACTTGGATGCCCTCTCACTTTAATGTCTGTTATCTATCAAGTGATCCAACATAAACTATCCTGCATGCCCTTTTGGAGCAGGCAAGCCCCTTAACCTTGTTATTCTATATTTACAGAGGGGTCAGGTGTTCCCCTTTCTGTTCATGGTGGAATTGTACGTGGCCTAATTTTGACACTCAATAGTGCCTATAAAGCCAATATTTTTTGATGAATAGGCTTTCTCTATTAATTAAAAATATTAAAGTACATATTCAAAAAAAAGGGGTGGGGGATACAAGATCGCCCCGCGAGAGTCACACAGCCAGCGAGTGGAAACAAAAAAACAAGCTATTCATCAAAAAACTTCCTCAAGCAACCAAACAAGTGGAATCCAAGGGAGTAGGATCAGGATCATCTTTCTTGCCCCATACATCAATGGGGCCAGGAGTCAGGTCCAACATAGACCACCCATATTTAGGATCTTTGTCAATTTCTCCTTCCTTCTACCTGGGAGGCGAGATCGCTAGGGCCAGGCGAAGAAATTTGGAAGTGGTGGTAGATGGCCACCCAAAATCATCACCAGCGGGAGGAGAAAAAGTCACAGGAGCAGTAGGGGGCCACCCCGAGGCAGAGCCACGATGCGACAGAGAAGCTAAGCAGCGTCGCCAAGCATCATCTCTCCTGCCCAATGGGTGGTGGGGAGGCTGGGACCGTGGGATCTAAGAGCGGTGGGTAGAGGGGTTGTGACTGCAACAGTGACCTTAGGGCAAAGTATAGTCAGCACAGAGAGAAGTCAGTGGTACTCTGGCAACCGCACAAGAGGCATTTCCCCAGTGCTAGAGAAGTTCCTGAAGGTGGCCCACCTCCAGGGCCACCTTATCAACTTGAACCTTAATCTGAATTAATACATTGTTACAAATGCAACCTTTAGCATAAAGCGAGACATTAATATCCAAATAGCTGTGGGAATAAATAACTGCATTCCTATCCTTCCAAAGAGTGAATAGGATCTCCATTTTGAAAGCATGCCAAATCTGGGAAAATTTAAAGGGGATTCTAGGTGAATCACCTAGAAGAGCCATATGCCAAGAAAATGGCTCAGGCCAAAATGCCCGAAAGAAATCATGAATCCAACTCCAATACTATTGAGCCCTTCTACAGAACCAAAAAATGTGCATAAAAGTTTATGGGTGACCACAAAAAGGGCATCGGGGATCAAGAACCCCCAAGTGCTTAAGTCCGAAACCCAAAGGAAACCCTTGGAAGAGTACACACCAAGCAAAGTGTGCAATCTTGGGTTCAGTGGTGGCAGACCAGATAACAAGAAACCTGAATCTCCAGGAAGTCTAAGAAGACTGCAAGTGCCATAGCTGATTCAGAATATGGACTATAGGAAAATGAGGAACCAACCAGAGATAACCCATTTTGGGTTTGTAGTTGGTGAAAGGAGTCCAAGGATAGCATTTCTAGTCTTTCCGCCAAGGTCTGACAGACCAAATGTCGAGCTTATGGACTAAATTTGAGGGTAAGGCCAAGACCAGAAGGTCATAAGTCTATCGATATGGTCGAGACATGTGAAACTGGACTTGAAGGTCTTCCCATGGTCAGAGGCTCATAGAAGCTTTGGAAAATAGATCCTTAGGTGTTCTAATGCCATGTTTGTGAAAACACAGAGCACTGACACCCTGGATTTTGGCCAGTGGTAACCCTTGCACCTGAAAAAGAGGTGACCACCAGAGGTCATGTTGATTCATGGATAACCCATCCCAAAAGTCATTGTCAGCCCATCAAAGCCAAGGTTTGATAGCTTCCCAAGCACGCCAGATGATTTTAACCACAAAAGTACCTTGGATCTGAACAGGGTCTTTCATAGTGAGCAGGGTTTGCAAGCCAATCCCCTTCCAAGATGGCCTTTTGGTAGGAAATATTGAAGAAATGCAATACCAAAGAAGAATTTTCCAGGCCTCGTAGCTAGATAAGGCTATGATAATCCATTTATCACATAAGGCAATCCCTTGATTCTGGGTAGAAATAAGGCTGAGCCCTTCGGATTCCTTAGGAAGATAAGAGTATTCCCAAGCAACCTTATGGAGACCATGATGGTCAGACCCAGAGGCCCAAAGAAAGGCCCGCAGAGGTCTTTCCAACTTCATGTAAGAGGCCTTAGAAGGAGCCCAACATGAGGAGTAGTAAACATGGTTGGCGGAAAACATTTTAGAGCAAACATGGAATTTACCTGCCAAAGAGGGAGCCGTGGTGATCCAGTAGGAAAGCTTTCTCTCAATCCTAGCTAAAACCGCATTCCAGAGATCTGAAGGGGAAGCTTGGAAGGAAAAAGGAATTCCCAGAAAATGAAAAAAATTTCCATGTTGAAGCCATTTCCAATTATATTGGAGGATCCAAGGTAGAGCAGGATGAAAGGACTGCCTATAACATTGCATCTTGTTCAATGGCCGAACCAAAAGCCAAGCAAAAGGTATTCAGATATTGAAGAGCGGCCTAGACATTATCTTCATCCTCAATGAGAGTGAGAAAGGAATCATCCACAAAGTGACCATTGACAAGTTGAGAATGTGACTCAAGTAGGGAGATACCACAAACATGCCCAACAGAGATAGCATCAGCAAGTAAGTAACGAAACCCTTCCACTGTAAGAAAATATAAAGAAAGACCTAGAGGACATCCCTGGTGAATGGATCTGAAAAGGCCAAAAGCCTCAGACTGTTTTCCATTAATGGTGATGCAAGCCAAGGCATCTCCGAATAACATCTGGACAAACTGGATGAATCGAGGACCAAAGCCAAGGGCTTTGAGCATACCCAAGATAAAGGGCTTCTCAATGCGATCATACGCTTTTGCAAAGTCAATCTTAAGAAAGATTTCTCGTTGTTGAGAGAGTCTGGCCCAATCCATCCCTTCCCAAATGGAAATAATATTGTCCAGAATAAACCTGGATTTAATAAAACCAATGTGTTCTGGACGAACAACAAGAGGAAGGAGATGGAAAATCTTGAGAGCCAAGGCTTTGGCAATGATTTTATAAGAGACATTGAGAAAGGTAATGGGTTGCCAATTACAAATGTCCTCTAGATCCCTAGCCTTAGGGATAAATCTGATGTTGCCTTGGTTAATCATTTTTCCTAGGGACCAAGAATGAAAACCTTATAGATAGACCTTATGGAGGTGAGGACCAATACAAGGCCAAAGAGCTTTGTAGAATTCACTAGGGAAGCCATCACAACTTGGGGTTTTTTCATCTTCCATAGAAAAAGCGATTTCCTTAAGATCATCAATGGTCAATAAGAGATCACAAAAGGCTTGTTGAGAATCAAAAAGTCATTTGGGAACAATGGCTAAGCAGTCTTGCAAAGCTTGGGTTCTAGTTGGAGAGTCTCCCTAGGCTATGAACACCTTCTCATAATGAGAGACAAAGGATTGCAATATGTCTTACAATTCAGGGAGAAGAGCCTGCCCCTCTTTGATTTTCTTGATCCCTACAGAGGTATGATGGCCACGTAGAGCCAGGAACAATTCCTTAGAGGCCCTATCACCCACCTTGAGCTAGTGTAGCTTGGCTTTGATTTGAGCTCCTCTAGCTGAGTGGCTATCAACAACTTGTTTCTGATGGTAGAGTTGGGCTAAACAAAGTTACAGGGTAGAATCAAAAGGATTTAGGGCCAGAGCTTTGATGGTCACATCATACAACTGCCTGCAGTATATGGCAAGTTGTCTACTATAAATGCCTAGAAACCTCGCAGAGTGGGTGATGGCATCATGCCACTACACAATCCAACTAGTGTGATGATGGGGCCTTGGCTCTAAATTCCAAACCCTTTGAATGTGAGCCATCGTGGTTTGATGGTGCAGGAGAGACGTGTTGAGGTAGAACTGCATTTTAGATGGACGTTGCCTAGCTGTCTGCCATTCAATGCTAAACTTTATGGGGATGTGGTCGGACATCGTCATATCAACAAGAGGAGTGACGAGTAGATCATGATCTTCTGAAAAAGAGAAAAAAGATTGTGCATATATCATAGAACGATCAAGCCCTTTAAGAATTTTGTCAAAGCTAGCTGTGAAATTAGACCAGGGTGGCTGCAAGAAGTTGAGTCCCACTTTTGGGCAAAAAGTGGAAGTGTTTTCTCTGTTTTTCAAATTTTATGTCGATTGATGTCAAAATTTGATGCACTTAGAGATTGAATCTCAAAAAACTTCACTAATAGAAAATGTAGTGCTCAGAGTCTACTTTTCAAATATGTAATTTTTTTTAATACCCACATGGTAGAAATCTCTTTTTAGTAGGCAAGTTTAAAAACCATTTTTTCATAATGCCTATTTCAGGACCATACCATGCATGTGTACAACCACCCTTTTTTGATGCAAATAAATGAATTTTTTCAAATCCTTCTGGGAAATGATACCTAAGACACCAAATATTGATGAGAATATTTTTGCTTATTTTTTTATTGAATACAATTTTTTTAATTAATTTTTAGTTGACAATAAAGTATATTTTCAAAACATTGGGTGTACGACCACCATAATTTGATGAAAATTTCATATTTTTCCATTTTTTTTTTTAATATTCAAAAGAATTGTATGTAGATTGATGTCATATAATTTATTTTTCTAAAATCCTAAAAACCAAAAAGTTATTAAAGTTTTAGTGAACCTTGGTATTTTAGGTTTAGGTTCCACTTTTGATTAATAAATAATACAAAATTAGTAAAAGTAATCTTATCACTATAAAATTTACAATTCTGAATTTAGGACACTAAAAACTCTAATGGGTTTTTGTTTCATCAAAAAATTCAATCAGAAAGGCCCTCAAAAAATTAGGCCAAGGTAGAAATCTGATGTCGATTTACCTTAGTCATTTTTTTGGAGGTCCAAGTATAGGTTTGGTGAGACCAAGCCTATCCCGAAGCAAAAAGCAAAGCTAAGGAATGTTTCCTGCCCCTAATTTTAAAAAACGGGTGCCCGTTTCTGAAAAGATCCGTTGGGACAGAATCTTGCCCATAAGCACAAATCCCAATGATTGAATGATTTTTCAATCATTGGCTGACAGGTACAATCTGCAAAGAGAATGTTTTGATTAATAATTCTCTTTGTTTGTCTTATTGTTGATTTGGTAAAGAGATTGATTCGAATTCAAATTTTGGTGTAGCCATGGGATCAAATCAACGCAGGAAGAGGCAAAGGAAGGTTCTGACAACTGAGGAGATTGCAACAAATAGGGAGAAGGAGGCAATGCATCAATGAGAGAGAAGATCAAGAATGAGACAAGGAGCTTCAAGTTCCACAATCATTTTAGAAGAGGAGAGCATCAATGAGACCATAAATGCTGACGAAAAAAACACAATAGAACCATTTAATTCAGGTGCATCTTCTAATCCATTATTGGATACAGGTATGTCTCCACAGCCCCATGTTTTTTCTCATGAAGAAATTGGTGATTTAGTAGAAGTAGGTTACTTATTAAATGAAATTCTAATTGAAAATCAAACCCCAAATGAAATTAGAAGTCAAGTTGAAAGTGAAATTGAAATCCAAATTGAAACCCCAACTGAAACTAGATCTCAACTTGAAACTAAAATTGAAACCAAATTTGAAACTCCAAATGAAATTGAAAATCCACCTGCAACTAAAACCAATAATTTGTATGTAGACATGGAAACACTAATTGAAAATGAAACATGTTTGAATGGTAATCAAATGAATGAAAATTTTGAAATTAAAAGTGATGTACTAGACAACCTTCCTGGCTTGGTTTCATGGAGACAGATTAGGACACATGCAAATAGATTGTTTAGACATTTTTTTTATAATAAGAAATTTGGGTTTCAATGTCAATTAATGGTACAACTAATTAAAATGACTAAAATGTGAAAAGTGATGAAGAAGTTAGGCTTTTATGTCAAACCCAAGAAGAAGGAGGAGTCTTTAAAACAAGTTGTATCGACTGTTGCTAGCGCCTTTGATACAATTGGAAAGAAAAGTCGTTCTAAAGATAAAAATGTGACACGATGGGCAATAACAACAGCTTTAGTAAGCCAAACAACTTCTAATAAAAGAATGATGAGTAACATAAGTGGATATCTTAATATTCATTGCAAAACTTTGTCAAGAGCTGTAAAAAGAAGAGTTAATTTTGAAAGTGATCCGGCAAACAAATTGTGGACTTTTAGTGGTAGACTACCAAGGTCTGATATGAAACTTACTGGTGAAGTCAAAAATTTGATCGAAAAATTCTAGCACGATAATACGAGAGTATCACCTAATGTTAGAGATGTTCTTAAATTAAGAGTTGGATCAAAAATTCGTGATCCACATCCAAAACACCTATTGGACATGACTCAAACTAAATTGTATAAAAACTTTTTGGATGATAAAGTGTTGACTATTAGCATTTGTCAAAGGTCTTTTGAAAAGTGTAAACCTTGGTATGTTCGAATTAACAAGGAAAGAGTCACATGTTGCAAAACTCATGTTCAATTTTGCTACCATTATGATGTATTTTGATATATACATGTTACCATGCATAGTAATGGAATGTTCCAAGAATGTGGTATAAATATACCACCTAAAACTATCAAGGAGTTTATTTCAAGTTTGTTTTGTAACCCACTAAATGAACAAAATTTCCTTTTCAATGAGTGTGTTTCTAGTGTATGTGATATATGTGGCAATCTTGCATTGTTGGATGAATGTTTGCATGAAAATCTTTCAAATGATTTTGGACAACAATTAATTGATGTTAAAAGATTTAAAACTATTGAGTATCCACTGAAGGATGGAAAGGTTGGAAAACGATGCGATCTAATCACTGAAAAAGCTAGTGTTCATGCATTTATGAATGAATTCAAGAGTAACATCATACCTAAATATGTTAAACACACTCAAAATGCTAGATGGCTCGATGGTCAGTTTCGAATATGTAAGGATACATTTCCTATTGGTAGTATACTTTCGGTTGTTGACTTTGCAGAGAACTACACGCTTGCACCACAAGATGAGGTACAATCACAATACTACAATTCAGTGCAGGTATCAATTTTTGTCCATATTGTCTATAGGCATGCACCAGATAGTACACAAGAGGATCGCAAAATTTTGAGAGAGTACCATTTCTATATGAGTGATAATAAATTACACTCATTTGAGTTTGTCTAGTTTTGCTTCAAGACCTTTTTTCAGAATTTGAGGGAGAGAGAAATTCAGATGACACAACATCTAATATGGTTTGATAATTGCATAGGGCAATTCAAGAATGCTAGAATGTTTTATTGGCTAAGTAGGATTAATAAAAAAACTAATATCGAACACATTTGGAGTTTTTTTGAGGCTGGACACGGGAAAGGAGAACATGACGGTCCTGGTGCATGTGTTAAGAGAGCCCTTTGTAGAGAGCAACTCAAATTCGAGAAAAAGGCTAAATTTAAAAATGCAAGTGCAATTGTCGATTGGTTTAGTGCAAATTTATCCACAGGATCAAGTTAGAACTCTACAATTAGACATTTCTTCTAGCTAGTTAAAGAGGAGAATATCCTTCCAAGATATGATTGTGATACAATAAATGGGTCAGCTAGATGGCATTCATTTAAGAGTTCTAATTCTAACACTTGGACTATATGGACTAGAGAGCTTGCATGTTTTTGTCAATTTTGTGTTGCAGGTGAATGGGAAGAATGTGAGAATGCGGAATGTGTCGAAGAATGGCAACACAAATCCTTAACACCTACTGAGACACAATATGAATATGTTAGAAGAAATGAAGACCTCGATCATGCATTTGCATCAGAAGATTATGATCATGTTTCGAACCTCATACAACCTGGTAATTTAATTCAATTTATTGTTTATAACTTTAAATTATATATTTTTATGTATTGTCATATAATTTATGATTACATATTTGAATTATAAATTCTAACAAGTTTTATTTCTACACATTGTACTTATATTTGTTTTATAGGAAATGTGTATGTTGTTGTTGCACCTGAGGATAATGATGAGCAGGTTGAGTATTGGCTAGCTAGATGTGTAGAACCTAAGAAAAAGTTGATATGTGATCAAGTAGATGATGATGGTTTTCAGTATCTAGTTGGGTCTATTGTGGTGGTTGGTACATGGCTACGCAAATACTTAACAAGAAGGAATGGATTACCAGCTTATGAAGACTACCAATCAGAAAAGAAGATTATACACTATTCTCATTTGGTGGTGGCAACAAACATCAAATTAGAAAGATACAAAGGTAGACCTGCTAATAAGGTATTGTGGACACTTTCAGTAGAAGAGCATGAGGCAATCATAGATGCATTGTAGAAGAGAGAGGATGCAAATGGTACATTGGGTTGAATCAAATTTATATGCATGTAAGATAGAATTATGTCTTAAATATGACCTGACTCTATATTTATCATTGTATGACAAATCTATATTTATAGTGTACTTTTTTATTTTAGTACCATGAAGTCCATGCTTTTCATACCACTACTATCTGCACTAATAAACCATCAATACACTAGTAAAGTAGTGTGGTCAACTTAAGAGGAAAGTCGATACTATGTTTGTAGCTTCCTAATAATTTGGTTAACCTTAATTCCATCAATCTATTGGATTCCTCTATGAGATTCATTTATAATTAATAATCCTTTTATATAATCATGAAAATCATGATTCCTCTATGAGATTCATTTATAATTAATAAGTCAATACTTGTGTGAACTCTTTTAAATATTTAATCACGATAATTGTTTTTCTTTGTCCCTTTAACATTGTATTTGTCTACATTTGATACAATTTTGGTTTCATAAACAACATTGTATTAGTTATCTTATTCTTAATGTTATTTTGTGCACATTGAATTATAAACTGTTGCACTATAATAACAAGTCTTGAAATAATAATTTAACAAGGAAATGGCATTAAAACAAGTCCAAATAACATAATAACAAAACAATGTATCACATATATAATCACTAGAGTGCGCCAAATCACATAACACGACCTAATATCATAATAGCAAGGAAATGACATAATAAAAAGTCCTATGTATAATCACATAACACATAACAACAAGTCCTATATATAATCACATAATAATAAGTCTCGGGATAACATAACAAGTGTCATCATAAAAAGTCCACAATACAATAACATGACATGATCTAAAATATACAATCTAAGAACTCGCGTGCATCTCATCTACAATCCTCTTTACTCCATGTGAAGGTGGCTGAGATGAATCATCCTGCTGCACATGGTCCTAAGATGCACCATCCTATGTCTGTGCAATATCAGTGTTTGCACCCTCCTGTGCATTATTAAAATATTTTACATGAGAAGAAGTTACTTGCATAATTCACTTATAAAATAATTAAATACTAAAAAAATTTAAATAAATTACCATACGACCGTGCTCGACAATGCCCTCACTGATATGTGGAGGTCCACTATCATGAACAAGAAAAGTGGTCGTAGCCAAGTCCTGCAAAAAAAAACATTGTATATCAATTTTGATAATCCATATAAAAGCCAGGTACACAGTATAAACAAATTAGAAATTATTTTTGTAATCATCGTGCCTCAAATGATAATGTCGATGGTTGCATCTGGCTCAACCCCATAGCCGTACCAATATTGGTAGTGGTGTGGACCTGAACAACATATATAAAGCATGAATCAAACTTGTATATATACATAAATTATAAAGTACACACACAAGCACACACACACACACACATATATATATAGACTACAATATTATCACAGAAAAGCATACATGTGATGCACAAAAAGTAACTGATGGTCGAAGGCGTACATGTGATGCGCCATCAAACGATCCAGAAGCCTACAATTGCAAAAAATAACGAACAGGAATCAAAGTTGTACTTAAATTAGTAAGCATGTAAACACTTCAAATTAATGGATGAAAAACATACTAGTGGTATGTGAGGCTGAGCCTCAGTGGTCCATGGGTCACTTGAAGAAGTACCCACCTCAGTGCTACATGAAGCACCCTACAAAATTGAAAAAACATATCATATGTAAATCATTACATTAAAAAATTTATTATTTATTTTAAATGTACATATCAATACAATCTATCTAGATGAAAGTGCATACCGTAAATGGGGCACCAACATCTCTGGGTATTGAGGTAACATGCTGTCTGTTCCTCAATGATGTGGTGTGATCCATCATCTGTTCAGAAAAAATTGACTCATGTTATGGTTCATATGTGTATATATAAGGAATTTAATATTGCACTATAAATTATACAAATAAATTTGTACCTCTCTAGGCTGATCATCGTCTGCCCATAGGAGATCAACATATGAAGAGATGGCATCAACATGTGCAACCTCCTCGGTATCATCATAACCACCATGGGCGGCATCAGCATCATCAAAATCATCATCTCCTCTAGGGGCAACCTCACTCTGTGGACCCCTACATACTTCCCCACAACTCGTGCAAACATGTGCTAAGCAAGGGGTAGCCCTCACCTCCCACAACTATTGTACCAAATTGCCCGACAGGACACTCAATGAACCTAGAGTAGAATCCACTGCTCGATGATGGGAAGGTGCTGGAACAACTAGTGATGGAAGAGGAACCAATGGATCATCGCGCACATGGTTTCTAAACCTGTCGCTCAATTTTGCTCCTGGCCTATCCTGGGGCATGCCTCTCCCAACCCCCTGAAAAGATCTAATATCAAAGTAATTGGGATTTTTGTCCAATTCAAATTCCGCCCATAATTTCTTCAAAAAATACAATGGGACCTAATGATTGGAGTGTGGTGGATGGTCAAAGACCATCCACCACCTCTCCCAAAAGTGGCTAGCAATGCCCGGGTGCCTACACCATTGAAAAAAGATCCGTGGCTTCTTCGGATCTATCTATTCACCCATCTTAGGGTTCACAAAATATTTTTTCAAATCTATTTTTATTATTTTTAAATTATTAACTTGCTTGTATGTGAGGCCATCTGCGTAAAATGCACACAATCCCTCATGCCAGCTACGATAACTATCTAACTCGCTATCTAATACCTGCACAGACTATACAATGCCTTGCATACTATCTGCAAGGCATAACAACTGAGGGGGTGGATGAGGCTCATGCCTAATAGTGTGAATATCTCGAATCAGAGCATCAATATTTGTCCTAATTGTCTATCGCAACTGCTCTTGTGGAGGTGGAGGTGGAGGTGGAGGTGGTACTATACCTAATAGCTCATCTATCTCAAACTCATCCATCATGTGAAAATAATCTGCATATATATACAAACATGAAAATTTACAATTACAATTACAAACATTAAATTTTTGATTACTTTTATAGGATTTTATGTAGATTGTTACAAATAGAGATTAATAAAAAATTTATAAAAGACATTTAAGGGAAGAATTATTAGGATTATGATCTTTTTAGTAGAGCATATGTATTGGTTATTCTTAATTTTAGAAGCTCACTTCATCAATGTTTGACAAGATATATGAAGGGTTGATCATAAAACTACATAGTTTTTTAAAGTTGAAGGTGCATTTGGGCTTTAGAAGATCTTCCATGACTTGTAAAGTCAAAGGAGGTGATCTAAAACCAAGCATATAATTATTTTAAATTTTATAAAATCATTATGCTCAATCAATTTGGGAAATATAAAAATAATATCCAATCTCTTTACTATTATTTAATTAAACTAGTCCCTTTGTTTGTCGATGTGAGTGTTCCCTTTCTAATTTTAAATTACAAACTTGAAAATTTACAATTACAATTACAAACATGAGGAGGCATCATAGGTTTCTCTATTCATCCTTTTGTGGTAAAATTAGAAAGGGATAACTATGATTCTTTTGTAAAATGGTATCTTCATAAGTTTTAGGTGGTTTAATCATTTTCCTTTTATGTATGGAGACATACCTAAACTAGAAAAACTAGAAAATATATAATCTTGGTGTAACATCATTGACCATGTAGGAGTGATTTGATCTAGTATCAAGATCATGATTTTATGTGTATTGCATTGGATATTGATTTCCCCCACACACTTTGGAATAGACTTTAGGAGATCCATACCCTTCGATGGTGATACTTAAGAGGAAATTCATTATATCATATTAAATAATTTATTTACTTAAGATCAACTTTTATTTACATATTAAATAATTTTCAAAATATATTTTAATTATGTACATCAATTATATCAATTAGAATAAACATTTGGTAATGAAATACAAGCAATTATCATAAAAAATTTAGAATCAATTCATTCTAAATGTAAAATGATACATACACATATAAATATATAATCAGTTTTTTAATATAATATATACTTGGCAAAATAAATTTATATAGACGTGTAAATTTTTAAGTAATTTAGTGGGGTTTATAATGAAACCTATCCAAGAAAATTTGTCATATATTAGAATACATAACTCATCTACCCTATATAGACACCACCCTCAACTCTCCCTTCTTGTTGGTTCTTATTTTATTATTTCAATTAATGCTTTCACATAATATAATACATTCACTTCCAACACACACTCTACTATAATACATTCACTTCCAACACACACTCTACTAATATTGCTACAATAAGATTGCAATACCTCAAACTCTTGATGTACACCTTCTATTTATACTTTCTTGCTTTCCATTTGAGGCAAGTAGGTCACTAAGCAAAATCCTTTCGAGAAATCAACAAACATTTCTTAGACATGAGATGGATTATAAACATCATAGGTAGTTGGGAGCTTATTCATAATTCTTAGTAACATGTGATGGATTATAAACATGATACTTCACAATTGATAATAATTTTAGTTCATCTAAAATAATTACATATTCCCACCATTGTGCAAACTATGCACTAAAGAATTACAAGGTGATTATTCCCTAGTGATAGATATTGGTATAACAAATTACATTTTATTACAAATTGGTATAAGATAAACCAAATAATTATAACATACACTTTCATGGCCTACCCTTATATTGACATGTATGAAAACATAATGATGTAGTGATTGTATTAGTTGATATCCACTTGTAGCCTAGACAATTCCTACACTATCTACAATGACCCATTTCTAATCATAGCCAATCCTATTGATCATGCAAAAAAATGGGCCACCATGCCCTATACATGAGGTCTTGATTATTAGTTGTTATCATTAAGACCAACACTAACACTACCCTCAACGGTCTTCCACCATACTTGTATAGGCCTTAGTTCAATACTCTAACCAATATATTTTTGACACATTATGACACAATGATGGTGCATAATCTTGAGAGGTCACCTAAACACAATGACATGGATAAAATTCAGGGGCTCCTCAACATTTCCCTCACTATATTATATGCCCCTCTAATGCCAATCCCTTTTACTCATTTGCATTCTTCATTCTTGATGTGGATTTGGCCATGTGCGTATGATTGTGCCATTTACATTTTGAATGTAAATCTTTCAGTTTTACTTTGATCTTATTCTAGATGCTTCATTTGTTGCATTGTATGCCCCTGCGTGTTTATTATTTGCTTAGTTTGATATATGTTTTGTGATTGCTTTGGACCCATGATGTGTTGGATCGCCTTATGGTGATTTGTAATTTTGTAGTTACATTGAGATGAATGATGATCTATTATACCTTTGCTGATTATGATAGACTGAAAACCAAAAAAAAAAAAATTTAACTCTAAAAGCTCCAATCAAAAACTAAATATATGTTCCATTTGATACAACACTGCTAGGAAAAACACTGATCACTAAGCACCATTTAATTTAGAGTTTAGGGTTTAGGGTTTAGGGTTAATTTAGGGTTTAGGGTTAATCAACCAAGATAGTCAAATTTAGGGTTAATCAACCAAGATAATCAAATTTCTCTTGGGACTTGTTCATTTTTTTCTATTTAAGGTTTAGTGTTTGTTTTTCTATTCAGGGTTTATTGTCTGTTTTTTGTGTCTAATGTTTATTGTTCATTTTTCTATTCAGGGTTTATTGTCTGTTTTTTGCGTCTAATGTTTATTCGTTTTTCCGTTCAGGGTTTATTGTTTGTTTTTTGCATCTAATGTTTACTATTCATTTACGTTTTTGTTTTTTTCGTACGGTTTAAAAACTATTTTTTTTTTTTTTTTCCTACAATTTTTACTATTCATGTTTTTTGCAATATTTGAAAACTGAAAACTATTTTAAACATGAAATAAAAGACGATTTTCAAACTTTAAAACATAAAAATTAAAAAATATCAATACATTAACATTTTTTTTATGAAAAACAATAAAAATAAATAAAATAGAATATAAAAAATAAAGCTAAATACCTAGAAGGAGGTAAAAATGGTCTAGGGGGTCAGCTGAGGTGAAGAAAACAGGTACCCGTGCTCCTTAGAAATGCCTGCCCATTTTTCAAACAGTAAAAATGATGGTAAAATGGTTATTAAAATAAAATAAATACATTTCAAAAATGGACGCCCGTTTTCTTCAAATCGAGTGCCCAATTTGAAGTAAACGGGCATCCATTTAGCTTCGGGCACCCGTTGCTAAACGGACGCCTGTTTTGTTTTGGCTCGGGCACTTGAAGCTAAATGGGTGCCCGATTTGTACAAATCGGGCACCCGTTTCTAGCGGGCTCATTTCCCAACCCGCGGACTTCCGCAGGATTGGGACCCAACTCTATATGTTTACCCACCAAGTGTGCGAGACCCCACTAGGGTAGCAATGGTTGGTGTTGGGGCCGAAATGACCCAATTAATCATGCATATAGTACTAGGCTTCACGCTCACCAACTATCCAGCAGAAAGGAAAAAATTCATCCTTATCAGATTGCACCTCAACCATATTGAAGTCCCCACACATGACCCAAGTGGCAGGTGGCATATTACAATCCATTGCCAAAGGTATGATCTATCAACTGAATCATTGGGAGCATAAACATTAACGATCCCAACACAATGATTATCAATTGACAACAAAACCTAGACGGTGCACTGCATGGGATCAAAGCCATGAGAGATGACTGTAGAGCACCACCGAGGTGAAATGAGAGTAACAACTACTCCTCGACCAACTTCATGTTGCGAGGCAAAAACAAGGCTATCCAGCCAAATAACACGACATGCAACATTGAGCATGAAACCTGTAATTTTGACTTCTTGGAGGCAAAGAAAATCCAGGCCTACAACACGTTGACGAACATCTCGAACAGAATATTTTCTGGAGAGGTCTGAGAGACCTCGAACATTCCATGAGATGTAATTCATGACAAAACTAGCATATCTTTCTCTTCAACAAGAGAGGAGAAGCTATTGCACAAAAATTCTGGGTCCCCACTAGAGATAACTCGTCGTTTTTCTAAACCACCATCTATAATCTCAACATGCCCAGAAGGACCACGAGAGCAGCGTAGAGAGTGAGAAGTAGAAATCATAGACATAGCCCGAGGAGTGTGCACCCAAGGAGGGCAAGAAACACCCTCAAAAGAGGCCTTCCCTTGCTGGTCAGGGTTTGAAACTGAAGTAGAAACCTCCTGGGAAGATGGAGACTGCAAAGGAGGATCCACCATCGATTGAGAACTGGAACCAACGAGAGTCTTTTGGGCTGAAGCCGCTGATTTTTTACCTTTACGAACAATAGTGGTCCATTCATCCTTCTTATCTCCCTTCACAGGTTGAGAGCCAGACTCCTTAATAGGGGCTTTTATTTTCGGAGTAGCCAAGGGACAATCCCTAATCTTGTGTTTCGCCGACTAGCACTGATAACAAGTGTTGGGTAGGTTCAAATAAAGCACTTTCTGGGTGAAGGTGTTGCCTCCCACTTGGATATCAATAGTTTCTTTCAGGTCGCGAGAAAGGTCGACCTCAACACACACCCTCTTTTGAGGGCGAGCATTAAAAAACGGTCTGGCTCAAGGCAAACAACTTTTCCAACAGACATAAATGGTTTGCATGAAAGGCCAACAAGGCAAAGGAAGACCAGGGAACTCAACCTAGATTGGAACCCATAATTTTTGTCATCTAAGACAGAAAAGTCACGAGACCATCATTGAAAAACCAAGAGGGAAGACCTAACAGTCCAAGACCCATGGGAGATAATAGGCTCTACATGGGAAGGGTTTGAAAAGTGGAACACAAAAAAACCTTTCATGAGGCTTTGGATGCCATCAAGTCAAACTCCATGATGAGACCAGGCTTTGGTGACCCAATCATGAAGCATGCTTTCAGGAGGGATCCTACCCATAAAATATCCTATCAAAGTACATTTTTCAAGTCAATTAGGGGCATTATCAAAATCCTGAATAGGAAGTACAACATCAGGTGAGGACATACCTCATGAAACACTTTCGGAACAAATTTGCGAGGGTGTTTGTTCGAGGGCGCCATGAGGGTCTGTTGCAACAACTCCAGCACAAGCATCAACTGCTGAGCTAAAGTTGGCCAGAGCCATAATAAACACAAAAATCTCGTAGTAAATGTGGTCTGAAATAAGCAAGACGTAATACGCAACGTCAAACCCTAGCAGAGCTCATTTGTAGCATTCAAAGCATCTATTTTTACCTTCAAAGCAAAAAAGAAATCTAATTCACTCTTGTCTACTTAAGCCAATATTTTGATATTATGGTCATTCGGATATATACAATCTATTTTTTTAATGGTTGTGTAATGGTTTTATGTGATATTTTTTAAAATTTTAATTATCAAATTTTGATGGGACATTTCGCTTACTATTATCTTCATAAAAAATTTCAAAATTGTTTTTAAAAATTGTAATGAATGATAATTTAAATTTAGGGAAAATACAATGATCTTAAACACTGGGAAATGAGATCATATTTTGTTAGAAAAATAAATGATATTTTCATTATACACTCAAAATTGCATTTACTTTCATATAATATTTTATTATAATTTCACATTTCTATCTTAATAATATCAGTAAATGTATTTGTAATGGTGAAATTTATATACTCTTTTTTTTCTTTATATTTTGGATTCATTTTGATAAGAATGTCCTTTATCAATATCAAGTTTATAAGGGGTATATGTATTTCACTATATTATTGCTCATGGTATCGATCATTAACTCAACTAACACATGTGACTAAAACTACAAATATCATTTTCATTACCACGTTGTGTTGTACAATCTTATTGGGTAACTCACACACGTGCCCTCTCACTTTCACATCTACCCTACATAAGCAATTGATCCAGCATAAGCTATCCTGCATGCCCTTTCGGAGCAGGCAAGCCCCTCAACCTTGTTATGCTATTCTTATAGAGGGGTCAGGTGTTCCCCTTTCTGTTCATCGTGGAATTGTACGCGGATTGATTTTGACACTCAGTAGTGCCTGTTAAGCCAATATTTTGAGAGTATGGTTATTCGGATATATACAATCTATTTTTTTAATCGTTGTGTAATGGTTTTATGTGATATTTTAAAAATTTTAATTATCAGATTTTGATGGGAAATTTTTCTTACTATTATCTTCATAAAAAATTTCAAAATGGTTTTTAAAAATTGTAGTGAATGATAATTTAAAAAGGGAAAGTATAGTGATCTTAAGCTTTGTGAAAGGAGATCATATTTTGTTAGAAATATAAATGATATTTTCATTATACACTCAAAATTGCATTTACTTTTATATAATAATTTATTATAATTTCACATAATAAAATTTTTATCATCAAAATTTTGAATCACACTCTGTGATTCATCATCAGAATAAACAAGAATATGAAGGAGATGAAAGATAGTGAGTTGCAAAATTTTGAATCACACTCTGTGATTCATCATCAGAATAAACAAGAATATGAAGGAGATGAAAGATAGTGAGTTGCAGACCTGATAAAGAATAAAAAGAGGCAGAGGAAGAAAAGGGAGGCCCAAAGAACAAGGATAAATATAAAATATAGCCTAAAGCAATACAAGAAACCAAAAAATAAATAAAGGAATTAAAAACACCTAATGACTAAAAAGGCTAAAAAAATAAAATAATAATAAACGCAAAGAAAATAAAATATTAAATAATTAAATAAAAATTAAAAAATTAAAGCACACACAGAAACATAATAAGTTTTATATATATATGTTTGTGTGAGTAAGAATATATTCAAACATATACCTCACTCCCACCCGCACACATGCACACACATGCACACACATGCACACAAACATAAACTATTTTATATGTATAATAGTTTATGTTTGTGTGAATAGGAATACGTGTATGTAAACATAAAGAAGCGCAACAATAATATAAATACAAAGAGAAGAGGAAAGAAAAGTGGGGGAAAACAAGATAGAGAAGATCAAGAAGGGGGATGATTAACTCAACTAACACATCGACTAAAATTACAAACATCATTTTCATTGCCACGTTGTGTTTTACGATCTTATTGGTTAACTCACACACGTGCCCCACCATTTCTTAATAAAAATCCCATGCAATGAATCGATACACTCTGCAAAAACAAATGTTAAATAAGGTAACCGTTTTACTCATATTTTAAATGCACACGGACAATGCATTGAGTCGCCATGACTTCCCGATTTTTCCCATTTCCAATGGCCAAAATCCATCCAAAACATGTAAGACGAGCCACTTGACAATGCGAAGTCATGTTCCCGGGACCCCGGACCCCCCAACTTGGGCGCCCTCTCACTTTCATGTCTATCCTTGAGAAGCTATTGATCCTGCTCGCCCTTTCGGAGCAGGCAAACCCCTCAACCTTGTTATGCTATTCTTACATATGGGTCAGATGTTCCCCTTTCTGTTCATCATGGAATTGTAAGTGGCCTAATTTTGACATTCACTAGTCTCAATATTTTGAGACTATGGTCATTCGGATATATACAAATTTTTTTAGTCGTTGTGTAATGGTTTTATGTGATATATTTTAAAATTTTAATTGTCAAATTTTGATGGCACATTTGACTTACTATTATCTTCATAAAAAATTTCAAAATGGTTTTTAAAAATTGTAGTGAATGATAATTTAAAAAGGGAAAGTATAGTGATCTTAAACTTTGTGAAAGGAGATCATATTTTGTTAGAAATATAAATGATATTTTCATTATACACTCAAAATTGCATTTACTTTTATATAATATTTTATTATAATCTCACATTTCTATCTTATTAATATCAGTAAATGTATTTGTAATGGTGAAATTTATATACTCTTTTTCTTTTCTTTATATTTTGGATTCATTTTGATAAGAATGTCTTCTATCAATATCAAGTTTATAAGTGGTATATGTATTTCACTATATCATTGCTCATCCAAGGGAACCATTTTTATCTCCTAAATATTTTATTTGTCATTTTAGGTCAAGCCTATGGTTGTAAAATTGATCAAGATGATTTTGATTGATGAATTTGGAACTTGAACTTTTAAAATTCAAATTGGAGGGTTTTATCTTTCTTTTATTAGAGTTTTTAAATTTGATTCTTTAAGTACACATTTTATTTTATTTTGATCTTAGGAGAATTTGGATCCTCTATGATTATAACTTATTGGTATTCCTTCTTTAAGATTTAATGATTCATTGTGTGATCTTCTTTTCATCTTATCTTAATCACCCTTATTTAGTCTTTAGTGTATCATTTGTTAATTTATATCTAGATTTGATTACTTGTCAATGTGACTTACCTACTCGATAAGACTTTTTCAACCGTTGACCAATGTTATATTGTTACACTGACAATGCCATTTCGATATAGTGCTAGAAGGTCTTGGCGATAGATGTTATGATTTTGTTGTAACATTGTATTTCGGTGAAGCTTTTTTAAGGCATTGTAGAAGCTGGAACTCTTGTCGATAAGCCTGGAGACTAAGTGAAGACCACACGATTGACTCATATTGACTTTTTCGAGTTGGATGCGAATTCTTTTTGTTCACATTATCAACGGTTGTCGTTTAAGTTCTATGGATATTATTTAACTGTCAAGGTGTTCGATGTGAAAAGGTGGTGTGATAGAAAAGATATTGATGAATATGATTTTGAAGAGAAAAAAATGATAATATAATATTGAATCAGTGTGAAGTGTACACGGGGAATATAAAAGATTTAAACACACTGTGAGCAAAGAAAAATGTAGGATGCAGAGAATATGATTGAAGTGAATGTGGATGACATAGATATGTCGTGATTGATTAATTAAGGGAGAAATGTGTTTAGAATACTGTCATGTTATTGAAGTTTGTGATAGATTTATGTATGCAAATTTGAATATCTTGTGTTTGTTGTAAGGAAGAGTGCAAAATGTGCATCTCGTTTATTATCATAGTTTGTATGCATGATGATCATTGATGATAATAAGAGTCAGAGTGATTGGTTATCTTCTTTTAAATACATATGTATAGCAGGTTGTATATGCAGGGGTGAATTAGCATGTTTGTCATTGTTGTTGTTGTTTTGAATGAGTGTGTAGGGAGTAATGTTCTAAATGGCAGATTGTGTAGGGAAGGATTGTGAAACAGAGACGAGATCTCTATGACAATATGTATCTGTAGACACCCAAAAATGGTCAATGCTTGCGAGGTCATACTTTAACATTTGCGCATTGCCTCATTTTAGGTTTTTGCGTCGCATTAACATTTCTCCTATGTTACGCACTTGATCTTTATCATTTGCGAGCATCGAGTCATTCTTCCGTATTCTTCATTCATCTCGCCTTCGAATTTGGTCTTGTCGACAACATTATCCAGTCATGATTTTGATCAATCTTATCCTATCGCATCAATGTGCGTATTCAATCTTATCATTTTGGACATCGTCAATCCTAACTAGGGTTTTGTCCTTCTATCAATCTTATCAATCGTATCATCAATCCTTCAATCTTGTCATTTTAACGATCGATTTGTCATCGATCGCTGTCATGTGCAATCTTGTCATTTTTGCGATCGATTTGTCATCAATCGTGGTCATTTTCAATCCTGTCGTCTTGCAACCTATTTTATCATCGATCCTCGTCCTCTTGTCAATTTTGTCATTTTGCGATTATTTCGCTATCGATCATTGTCTGTCTCAATTATGTCAATTTGGATCAATTTGTCATTGTTCCTCGTCAATTGGCGCATTTATCGATCAAATCATTTTGTTGCATTGATCATTTATCAATTCAAAATCATGACATTAATTATCTTCAATCAAGACCTAATTGTCATTTTCACATTTCTAATTTGTCTTCTAGGGTTTCATGATTTATTCATTTAACCTAATGTGTCATTTCTTCCTTTAGGATTACTAAATTATTTATTAATCCTAAGTTTCCTCATTACAATTAAATATTCATTTAATTGGCTAATTATTCCTCTTTGTGAGTGAATTAATTAATAAATGAAAAATTATTGATTAATTCACTAAATTCTAATTTTCCTTCAATTTCTAAATTCCTAATTTGTCATCAATTTCAATTTCCTATTTTCTTAATTTCTAATTTCTTTTCCCTCCTATTTCATCTCCTAATTCTATGGGAATGACATTTCAATTTGTCATAAATTGTCATAATTGACAATCAATCAATTTGACATAGAATGTGTCATAATTTGTCATCAAATTGTCAATCAATCAAATTGTGCATGGAAAGTGCATAATTTGTCATAATTTGTCATATTGATTTGCAATTTCCATTTGAATTGCATCATGCCAATTTTGTCACTTATCCAATTCTCTATAAATTGGATGTTTTTTTCAATCAAATCCCTTCGAATCCTTAATAACCTTGATCCTTCGAATCCCTAATCCGAATTCCTATCAGACTATTGAACTTACGCTTCTAGTACTCTTGAGCTTTTCATCAATCTTGCTTTCAATTGTGTGTGCACTTGTAGGTGAGATCCACAAACCCATTGAAGAGGAAAGAACAACAATGGAGCCGCATGGAAGGAGTATTCAATTCTACGTCTGGTTTGCATAGTTTTCATTTTGAATGCTTTGTTTTCATACCTCCATTGAATGTGCTTTGGAATTAGGTTCATTTCAATGAGTGTTCTTTTGATTATGTTGTCATGTCTTGCGTTTTGATTGATCTACTTATCTTTTGATGATTCCTAATTTCTACGCTACATTAATTGGTGAACCCGACGTGAATACTAACCTTCTAACCATCTTACTGTGTTTTGGAGTGCTTCTAAGCTGATTTCCAGGTCAAAAACTCAAAAACAGAGCCGTGCAGGGTATTCTGAAGACTTCTGCGCTTGTGTGAAGCATCTTGCGCCTGTGTTGAAACATCTTGCGCTTGTGTTGAAGACTTCTGCGCTTGTGTTAGACATCTTGCGCCTGTGTCATGACTTCTGCGCCTGTGTAAATTCCAGATCAGAGGTGAAAAATGCAGTTTTTACTTGAAATTTTTGATGTTTTTGCATTCTGTTTTCTGTGTTTTGGATTTTGGTACTAATTATTGGTGCAGGATCTTGGCATACGCATGACAAAGACTACAAATCAAACTACTAACATGTGTTATGCAGATTCGATGACAAAGACAACAAATCAAACTTCTGACATGTGTTTTGCAGGTTGCCTTGGAGAAACAACCAAATCGTGTGTTTGAGTTTTTTAATTAGGCACTTAGTGATTTATAAATAGGTGGAAATGAACATTTGTTTGCTTTGTTTGTTAAGTATGACATTGGAGTAGGAGAGTATGCTCTCATCCTTCAAAGGGTGATCAGAAATCCAGATCTTCGATACCATGCTTGTGTTGTTGATTGTTTGTCTCCATTAGAGGGCCTACCTTCCCGACCACTTTGCTTTAGCAAGCGAGTGATAATCGTGAGAAGGGGACGACCCAAAGTGAGTACGGCTAGAATTCCTTGGCATTCTAACTCACTATAAAAAAATACCTGATGGGAGAAAGCTTTGAAGGAAGTGTTACGTGGGAATTGCAGTTACTTGGGAAGTGATGACCCTTGGACTCTTTCTCATATCAACATCTAAGTAGGGCCTCTTGGTCTAAATCGTGCTTGCGCGACTACATTTGTTTGGTATCTTGATGGGCTTAATGTCTCAATCATGCTTGCATGACATCAAGGAGTAATGCTTAACAGAAATCCTTACTACATACCTTGTTTTTAGAGGCCAAAAACCCTTCTAGTTGCTTGAGAAGGACAAATTCGGATACTTGGAAGAGATACTAAGTTCGCCATGGGGAGATTCCATGGGGACTGATGCTTGGCTGCCCTGAGAAGTGAGTGCCGTGGAGGGGAGCCCGTGGGGTCAAGCATCTATGTATTCTCCTTGAATCTCATAATGAGTCTACCTCTCAAGTACCTAATGTCTTTGCCTACCATAAGGAATGTGGAAATGAGCATGATTGTCTTGAGTCTAAGTTGTAACATCTTGTATTCTTTGATTGTCAAAAGTTGAATGTTATCCCATTTCAAAAAGCGAAACAAATTGATTCAAAACAAGGTTAAAAATAAGAGACATTCATCCAACAAACGTTCAACAAGATTCAAAGATCATCTTCCAACATGGTTATCAAACATTGTTCAAAAATTTGTCTCAACATTCATGTCACTTGGATTTAGGTTCATCCTAGGTTGCATGTTGCAAAGTCATTGTCAAGTATCAAGGTTAGGTTTCATCTAAGTCATACTCTTTTGCATATCAATAAGAGTCATCCACTTGCATATGTCCTCTTGCATTAAAGTCATACCATTGTCATACATTTATATTTGCATACCCTAAGTCTCTTCATTAAGCTTGAGTCATTATCATATCATATTAGGGTCATTTTCATAGCAATTGTCCTTTTGCATATAGTGTCCAAACTAGGTCTTGTCATACTTGAGTAATCCAAATCTTTGATTAAACCCTAAGTCATTGTTAAGAAGTCTAGACCTTATCAAATCTTTTGTCCTTTTGTCATCAATATCATTTCGTCAAACCTAGCTTAGTATCCAAGCATATAGGGGAGACATTGTCATCTTGTCCTTTGTCAATTAAGTCCTTTTGTCCTTTGAGGTCTAGACATCATTTCAATCTCCTAAGGGTCTCTTTTTAGATTTGCATTCCAAAAGTTTGTCAAAATCTTCAAAAAACAACCAAAAACATAGATTGCATTTTCATATATTTAGTTTGCATTTAGTTACATATCATATATTGTCTTTGAAAAATTCCAAAAAAAATTGCATTTGCATAAGTGACATGCCTATTGAGACAAGATCAAGATCTAAGAAGATGAGTGAACCAATGTATCAATCCATGGATAACATAGCAAATTCGCAGTTTCAAACTAGTCAAACAATGCAAGTTGAAGGTTCATCAAACACATCTCTACCACCATATGGAACGGTTCAACTTGGACCACCACCATTATACGGACCACTGTTTGTACCGATGAAACCAGGACAAGGGAGTGTCCCACCAACTCCAAGAGGAAGTGCACCTTTCAATTGGAATCAGTCCAGCTTGCAACAGGAAATACAAACATTGTATGAAGAACCAACTCTATCTCAAGGATGTGATTTAAATCAAGGCATTCACCAAGAAACAAATCCAAATATTTTACCAGATTCTTCATCAGATTTCGATGTCTCTGATGATGATGTTGTTATGTTCCTTAAGGATCCAAAGTTGACAAAAAAGATGGATAAATTCTTGAATAAGCTCTTTAAGAGGTTCCCACAAAAATATCTTGACATGATGAGTAATGTGACCTCCTCAAGTAAGCAAATTAATGTGCAAAAACGACAAGGCGGTGAGTTGTTAAGTTTCTCTCCTCATCCAAATGAAGAACATGTGCAACAAGAAACCCAACCTACCTTGATGAGTAAACGTGCTTCAAAGGCATTGACAGTGACTATTCCTCAAAAGTCCACATTCGAAATAATAAACAATCCATTGTTTAATGCAACACCTTTAACACCAGATCAAATGAAGGCCACACAAATGTCGATGACAGGTGTCCCTCAACAAGAAGTGATTCCTCGAATACCAAAAAGTGGATCCAAATCTAAGATGCAAGAAAGCTTTACGATTGGAATGTCTGATCTTACAAATGTTCAAATTGCCTTTCCTTCATGCCAAAGCATTAATCCCTTGCCAAAATCCCCCATGCATATCCAAAGTCCAACCTCATGTCAAGAGGATAATTTAGAGCATGAAGATATTTGTCCTAAAGAAAATCAAGATCAAGATCCTGAAACCTTATCATCCCATCCAATTGTTGACCAGGACCCCATCTTCCCACACATTCATAATGATCCTCCTATCACTATCCATTCTATCCAAGAGAACAACACCTTTTCAAGTCCTATTGACACTCCATTCTCCGAGCAAGATCAAGATATTCCAATCCATCCAATCCCAAATGATCCCCTTCCATTTCATGAAAAAAATGTCCTTTCAAATTCCATTGGCATTCAAGATATCCTTTCCATCCTTTCTAATGATCCCATTGAAAGTCAAGAGCAAAGCACCTTTAAAGAGGATTCCAATGATCTTTCTCCTTGTCAAGATCAAATTATTCCTTCAGATCCTCCACAAGATCCACTTGTTCCTCCATCTCCATGTCCTAATCCCGCATATCCACTCCAAGATCGCATTTCTTTTGACAATCCCATTATTTCTCCCATTCCATCTCTTGAAGAGCCTATCATTGAACCATGTCCACTACATGATCCTGATACCCTTCATGATTTGAACGTGTCAGTGCAAGATGTTCATGAACCCTTGACATGCATAATGGGTTCTTCCACTTTGGTGCAATCTGATCCACTTCAAGAGCTCATTATTTCTCTCATATCACATCCACCTCATAATGAACTCGCATCTTCTTCCCAAAGAAAAGAGTATCCTACAAGTCAAGATATTCATAAAGGAAAAGGGGTAGACCTTCACAAGCAAGAACCCCTCCATATCGAAGAATATACTAATGGTCATGGCTACAGAGCTCACACTCAAGGCGTTGGTATCCCTTCAAAGTCAAAATCCAAATGTCCACCTTCCCCATCATTGCTTCCATCCATTCTAGGTCCCTATATCCCTCCATCTCCTATGCAACATCAGCAAAGGCACACATCTTGGAGAACCTTCCATCCATCCCACATGCCTCCATATCATTCCCATCCACACCGAC
Organism: Cryptomeria japonica; assembly: GCF_030272615.1. Classification (NCBI taxonomy): domain Eukaryota; kingdom Viridiplantae; phylum Streptophyta; class Pinopsida; order Cupressales; family Cupressaceae; genus Cryptomeria; species Cryptomeria japonica. The sequence continues at coordinate 614,929,563 of NC_081406.1, read as the reverse complement.
ATTCATTCCCTCTTCCAAGCAATTTGGATGCCAAGTATAAGCATCATAAGTCTAACAATCCCCATGTATTCACAGATCAACATGTCCAATCTAATCGGCATGTCAAAACAAAGAGCAATATGATCTATAAAGAAAAAGAAATATCCAAAAGGCCACAAAGGCCCACTGAGAAAAATAAAGAAAAGTCAAAATATATATGGGTTCCTAAATCCCTTGTGCAAGCAATGCACTCCAAGGAATCACAAAAGCATAAAAAATCAAAAACCATGTGGGTTCCTAAGAAGCTCCTTGAAGCACAAAAGCCTCAAGAAACATCCAACTTGGCATCCAAAATTGCTATTCGCCCATCCAAACCTCTCAAATTTGTTCCTCCATCACCTTCTTCATCCATTTTGGGCCCTTATGTCCCAAAATCCCAAGTTATTCCTCCATCAAAATCTCACAATCTGAGATCCATCTTTCCTCCATCAGTCCATCAACCCTCAAGGTGTGTGCCAATGTTGATCTTGCCTTCATTTCCATCCACTGAAGCCCAATTCTTCCAATACCCTATCCACTATCCAATGCATATTTTCCATCCTTCCATCCCTCTCGTCCAATCCTTTGCATAAATCATTGCCTTAGTTTCATCTCATTGTCCATGTCCTTATCCTACCAACGTCTTTGAGCATACTTTTAAAGGTCATGGTCCATTCTTTTCAAGGCTACTATCCAAATAAAAAGACACTTGAGTCCTTCTTCCATCCCTTATCATGTGCCCATCTTCTTCTGAAAAAGTCAAAATACAAAAAAAAAAAATTCAAAAAAAAAAAAAAAGTGAAAAAAAAAAGACAAAAGAAAAAAGTAAAGAAAAATAATTCGTCCATTGGTGAAAACCTGGCAAACAGGCGCCTTGGGCAAGTACCATGATGAAAACCTGGCAAACAGGCGTCATGCGTAATTTATGAACTTCTTGCACACCACACTTGGGGGCAGGTTTCCTCCTTCATATCCTATTGCCCTTCATTATCCTATCATACCATGTCATTACCCTTCATATCATATTGTCCCTCATGTCCAGTTTTCCTCTTTCCACCTTTGATCTTGACAAGGCTGAGGATTATCATGAGCATCACGCATCTTGTTTGCAGCTTTTAGTCTATCATAGCTTTTGGTCATTTATCCATTTGCTTATTATAACCTTTCATCCATATTCCCTACCTTATTGCAACTTTTTGCCACTATCCCGTATCCTATCCCGACCTTCAGTCCATGTCCCTTATCCATTCTTGGTCTTGCTTATTCTATCCATATCTTATCACTATCCATACACTCTTTTTCATTCCTTGATCTTGATCTGACATAAGGACGTGAAATGTCACTGCTTTACATTGTCATATCCCGTCTCTTGTCCCATCACACAATAGCCCTTGAAAATTGCATCCGTATTGTCTCCACGATAAAAGGCCTTTGTCTTCCCTCTATCCACCATCATTTCAGCAAGCCTATTTATTCACCTATCAGATTCCTTTCCTTGCTAGACACTGGGGGCAAAAATCATAAAAATCAAACAATGTCATGCAAAAATGTCCTAAAAAAAGTCATAAAAATTGAAAAAGGTCCTGAAAAAATCTCAAAAAAATTGAAAAATGTCATTAAAAAAAGTCATAAAAATTGAAAAAGTCCTTAAATAAACCAAAAAATATTGAAAAACGTCCTGAAATAATCCCTAAAAATCAAATAAAGTCCTGAAAAAATGAAAACAAAAAAATTGTAAAACATTAAAATCCAAAAACACGCATTTTGCAATAAATAACCCCCCTATGCAGAGACAGCTCACTGAGTATACATCCAACAACTCGCAATCAAACATTGTGCTTTAATGAAATCATGCTTTAACCAGATGAACTTTTTCACTCAAATCAAATATTCAAACTGATCCAAATTGTCTTATCAATCGAATATCAGCATCCAAATCATTTGTCCTTGTTCCTATTATCATGGGTCTTATACAGGGTGTGGTATACTCGAAACCAGACTGTGTCCTGTCTTAGACGGGGTACCGCATTTCCTGAAACCAGACAGCATGATCGTCCTATAACACATTCAACTTTTGACAATAAAGATCAAGATGTTTGTTTGATTTGCTTGAATTTGTGAGTCTTATCTTCTTATTGATTTATCTTTGGCTTCGATCATGTTCCTATGTTGCTCGATGAGGTCACTGAGTGATTTAGAGTGACCGGGATGGCTCATGGTCTCTTTCTTTGATTGTGATTGTCGTTTGTCTATGCTGTGTCTGTCTTTCGCAAATCGGGTTGCATTTCAGCTCTGGCCTTCAATGCCATGATGCTACGCATCCATTTTGCTAAATAAAAATAAAGGTTCTCACCTACAAAGTGCATTACTGAAAGCAAGTTTTCATCATCTCTAACTGTCTTCTGTCTCATTTCTTACTAACACTTCTTCCGTCCGGTCGGATAGTCAGTTCGGTCTAGTGCTCCGATATCCAAAACCATATTGCGTCCTGCATCCATTTGGTTAGTACATTTGTATCAAGCATTACATCAAGCATTTTATCCATTTCATTTCATAAATGCATCAAAAAAAAAAATACGAATACATAAAAATGCATCCATACATGTTCATAAACCAGTGCATAAGTCATCCATACATGGAAAATAACATAAATCATAACACATTGCATCCCATCATATCGATGCATATCATATCACATATCACAATCATGTCGGAGTACAAAATCGGACTGTCTGTCCTAAGTATGACCCGCAGGCTGACTACAAAATGTCAAACTACATAATGTCCACTGTCTGTCATAAGGAGTATGTGCCTCTGTCACTGGGTGCTCCCTCTGTCCTCCTCGTACCCGCAATGTCCTGCAAGCAAGTCAAATTCATGAAATTGAACACATGGGTTTTCGAGATACATACCGCTGCTCCTGCGTCCTCCGGTCGTCTGAATGTGCGTACACGTTCTCCAAGGTGATCCGCCGTTGGAATGTTCGCCATCTGTCTGCAAGTGTCCTTGTCCAGAGCACCAAATCCTCCTCTTTAGCTAGTGCAAATGAGTCATTTTCACCCTCTTGGTCCCATTTATAGCTCTTTGTCATTGCATAGATGGACGTGCATCCTCTCCATCTTATGTTGGTCGCGGTCTTATGCACATTAAATTGATTGTTTGTCATGCATCCGATCTCCGATTGTCAATCTGTTCGATCCTGTCATTTTTATCGATCAATTGGCCTCTTTTCCGCATGTTTCCGGCCAATTCCTCGAGGGGGCATGCATATGTCATTATCGTTGTCTGGGGCATTTTCGTTATTGTTCTTTGAAACAACGCTTAAAATCGCATTGTCTCAAAGAGGGGCAAAATGTAGACACCCAAAAATGGTCAATGCTTGCGAGGTCATACTTTAACATTTGCGCATTGCCTCATTTTAGGTTTTTGCGTCGCATTAACATTTCTCCTATGTTACGCACTTGATCTTTATCATTTGCGAGCATCGAGTCATTCTTCTGTATTCTTCATTCATCTCGCCTTCGAATTTGGTCTTGTCGACAACATTATCCAGTCATGATTTTGATCAATCTTATCCTATCGCATCAATGTGCATATTCAATCTTATCATTTTGGACATCGTCAATCCTAACTAGGGTTTTGTCCTTCTATCAATCTTATCAATCGTATCATCAATCCTTCAATCTTGTCATTTTAACGATCGATTTGTCATCGATCGCTGTCATGTCCAATCTTGTCATTTTTGCGATCGATTTGTCATCAATCGTGGTCATTTTCAATCCTGTCGTCTTGCAACCTATTTTATCATCGATCCTCGTCCTCTTGTCAATTTTGTCATTTTGCGATTATTTCGCTATCGATCATTGTCTGTCTCAATTATGTCAATTTGGATCAATTTGTCATTGTTCCTCGTCAATTGGCGCATTTATCGATCAAATCATTTTGTTGCATTGATCATTTATCAATTCAAAATCATGACATTAATTATCTTCAATCAAGACCTAATTGTCATTTTCACATTTCTAATTTGTCTTCTAGGGTTTCATGATTTATTCATTTAACCTAATGTGTCATTTCTTCCTTTAGGATTACTAAATTATTTATTAATCCTAAGTTTCCTCATTACAATTAAATATTCATTTAATTGGCTAATTATTCCTCTTTGTGAGTGAATTAATTAATAAATGAAAAATTATTGATTAATTCACTAAATTCTAATTTTCCTTCAATTTCTAAATTCCTAATTTGTCATCAATTTCAATTTCCTATTTTCTTAATTTCTAATTTCTTTTCCCTCCTATTTCATCTCCTAATTCTATGGGAATGACATTTCAATTTGTCATAAATTGTCATAATTGACAATCAATCAATTTGACATAGAATGTGTCATAATTTGTCATCAAATTGTCAATCAATCAAATTGTGCATGGAAAGTGCATAATTTGTCATAATTTGTCATATTGATTTGCAATTTCCATTTGAATTGCATCATGCCAATTTTGTCACTTATCCAATTCTCTATAAATTTGATGTTTTTTTCAATCAAATCCCTTCGAATCCTTAATAACCTTGATCCTTCGAATCCCTAATCCGAATTCCTATCAGACTATTGAACTTACGCTTCTAGTACTCTTGAGCTTTTCATCAATCTTGCTTTCAATTGTGTGTGCACTTGTAGGTGAGATCCACAAACCCATTGAAGAGGAAAGAACAACAATGGAGCCGCATGGAAGGAGTATTCAATTCTACGTCTGGTTTGCATAATTTTCATTTTGAATGCTTTGTTTTCATACCTCCATTGAATGTGCTTTGGAATTAGGTTCATTTCAATGAGTGTTCTTTTGATTATGTTGTCATGTCTTGCGTTTTGATTGATCTACTTATCTTTTGATGATTCCTAATTTCTACGCTATAGTATCATATGCTTTGAATGGAAATAGAGTAACCCTATGAACTAGTTTTGTTCTGAGTTTTTCTAAGGGGTTGGTGCTCCTTGGAGTGGGTGCTCTTAAATCTTGTAAGGGGTTGGTGCACTCCTAGAGTTGGTGCTTTGAATTTAGTCTGTGAGACACAATGTAGCCAGTGAGGCATTTCTAAGTGTTTTTAATTTTCCAAGAGGGTTTTCCACTCATGGAATCATTGGGTCAGTTTATATGCAATTCCTATTTAGTCCTAAAAAGTTAAATTGAAATTTTAATTTTACTAGGAACATTGATTCACCCCCCCCACCCCTCTCAATGTTCCTTGTACACCAACATAAGATACCTATCAATGGTACATATAGTAAGGTCTTGAAAATTACTTTGTTATTCAAATTATGTTTTGATAAATGTTAAGGAAAAATATGATGTAGGTTTATAATCAAATTGATACAATGGGTAAGCTTTGGGCCACAAATTCATATTCATGTTCAAATGTAGTTTGAAGAAGTGAATGCTTATGTTTAAACACTATTTAAATATGTCAACGTTCATGTGATGAGAAATGCAATTCTAAATATTTTACTCTACAACATTCAATTAGATAGGGTGGCCCATCATCACCCTTTCTCTATGTGCTTATAAATATGCATTAAGGTATTTGTTACACAAGATAAATAAAATTTAGCCTAAATAGATAGTAATTACATTCACCACAATGTAGCCATAATAAATCCCATTTTGGAAGTGATATCTTTTCTTGAAAAACTCAAAAAATGAGTTGAAAACTACTCTAGATACTTTAAATACATATTTCTTAGTCTCAAGATCTTAGATTTTCTATCATAAAAAAAAATTATATACAACACATGTTGGTCTTACTTCTAATTAGATTTCTTAAGATAAAAAATAAGTTAGATTTCTTAAGATAAAAAATAAGTTAATAATGGAAAGATAACTAGATACCTTGGTATATTATTTGGTGTAGGGTTACACCTTTCTAAAATGTGGAATTAGTGTATGAATAATTTATTTTTTTAAATTATCGAGGTATCAAATTACTTGTATTGGCTAGAAAATGTTACGCTACAAATAAATGGATCACTAAAGTTGCGAAGGGCGATGGACCATGAAATTTTTTATTGAGGCATGGTCTTTTTATTGTACTACCATTAAAGGAAAATCACAAAACCTTAATTGGTTGCACACGATTTTCTATGTTTCATAGTTCTAAACTAATTTATAATTTTTTATTCTTTTCCTTTGTAAAAGGTGAAAGAAAGTGTGTCATTTCTAAACTATAGAGAAACTTCATTACAAATATTTTTAATTTCATTTCATTTTCAATTCAATGGATTAATCTTATTGAATTCAATAGAAAATCATTGTCTAGTATGTTTTCCAAGCTAGTTCTTAAACCAATTACTTGAAATAAATATTAATAAATTTAACTAAATATGATTATCTTAAAAAAATCACGAAAGAAAAAATTCACTTGAATAAAAATTATCAATATTTTATCTTATTTGTATAATCATTTATACCTTTCATATAATTATGAAACTTTGCATTCCTATAATGTTTAGCTTTTTCAAAGGTGGATGATGTCTATTTGTTCATCTTTTATCTATCTCTGCTATAAAATATATTTATCATTTATTTTTCCTGACACTTTCTTTAACTTACTATCTTAGTGTTAAATGGTGTTGGATATTCAATAATAAATTCTAGATTAGGGTAGAGAGATTAAATTTGAAAATCTTATGCTGATATTAATGCTCAAATGTTCACCAAAAGATTATTGCATTGTAATTGGCCTCTTAGTGAAAAAATAATTACTTTTTATGAATCCATCCTATTATACATTACAACCGATTGTTGCAGTTCACAGATGACTGATGCTCGCGTGCTCAGGCGTTCACTATTCATATCTATTTGAATGAGAGGTTTTTTTGAGTTTTTTCTCTCAAATAGAAGATGACAAATAATTTAAGCGCAAGAAATTTTCAAGATATTTTAAGGTTAGGGATAAGTTTAGGGCTAGGATTTAGCTGTGATTTGATTAGGATTCAATTTGTAGTTAGAGTTTATTTTTAGGGTTAGAGTTTACTTTAGGGTTAGGTTATAATGGTTAGGTTTCAATCAGGGTAAGATAGGTCTAGAGTTAAGGTTTTGCTACAATTAGGGTTACTATTCTAGGATAATGCTTGGGGTAAGGGTTGTGGTTAAATTAAGGTTACTATTGTAGGATAAATTTTGTAGCTATGATTAAGGTTCAAATATGGCTCGATATATCTATTTTTAATTAGCATTATGGTTAAAGAACAATTAGGACTATGATTTAGTTAAATTAGAGTTAGGATTAAATTAAGATTATAGGTCAATTAGGATTAGGGCTATAATTCAATTATGATCAAGTTTCAATTAGGGTTAGGGTTAAGTTTAGGGATAGGGTTCAACTGTGGTTAGATTAGGGTTAGAGTTTAGTTTATAGTTTGGTTATAATGCTTAGGTTTCAGTTAAGGTAACATTAGGTTTAGGTTTAAGGTTGAACTAGAATTAGGGTTACTATTCTTAGCTAATATTTGGGGCAAGGGTTGGGGTTAATTTAGAGTTAGGGTTAATGTTATTTTATAATTAAGGTTACTATATTACTATTGTTGGATAAATTTTGTGGTTATGGTTAGGGTTCAAATATGGTTCGAGGTATAGTTAAATTAGCATTATGGTCCAAACATGATTAGGGTTAGGGTTAACATTAGGTTAGGGTTAAGGTTAGGCTACAATTAGGGTTACTATTGTAAGATAATGCTTGGGTTCTAATATATTTAGAATATGGTTAGGAATAAGGTTAAGGTTAGGTTATGGTTAAAGTTAGGGTTTTGGTTGGTGTTATTAGATGAATTAGGGTTAAGTTTAAGTTTCAGATTAGTGTTGGAAATATAATTATGTTTAGTGTTTGGATTATTATAATATGAATTATAATATTATTATATTTAAAATTTTGAGTGTAATATTATTTTCTAAATCAGTAAGGGGCCAAAGTTGTTAATGCTTTTGACTGGAGCTATGTACTAGTCAGACCGCATTTTTGAGGGACCTCATACTTGGAGTTTTTTTTTATATTGCATGCGCATGGCATCTCCACCTTATTAGTCTATTTCACATGCATGACATTTCACCCTTATATCTCCTCTCCCTAACACAAGAGAAACCTTATATCTTCATCACTACGCGCAGGCATCACCTTATTTATCGATTTTTCATGTGTAGTTATCTCCTTATCTCTCCACAGTGACAGTGACCTCTCCTTATAAATATCATCCATTGTACACTACTTATTTCAGTGGTTCCTTCCACATCATCTCCATGTCGCGAGCATGTGCGTATTGTGTGCCTTGTCGGGAGCGCTTGAAGGATTAAACACAAGAGTTTTGAATAATTAGAATTATGATAGTTATATTATAATAATTATAATAATATTTTAAGAACAATACAATAATAAATATATAAATAATAATAATATAAAATTATAATAATACAATCTATTTCTAATGGAGAAGCTTCAAGGACCTTCCGCAACTAGGGTTTTGCAAAGTTTGACATCCAGATGTGTCTTAGAGTGGGCTACATAGTGATTGGTAGTCTGTTGTCTGTGGTAGCCATGGGTGGAAGGCCAAAACATCAACTTGGATGTGTGAATAGAGAGGTGTGTTAGGTTGCAATGTTGATTTGGTAGGGGCATCCAACATGGCTTAGGATTGGATGGAATGCCACCTTGGGTAGGGATGGGAAGAACCCCTCCAATATCGTTAACCCTAATGGGCTTCCCTCTAGTATTGATTCATCCTTTTGTGTTGCACAATTTTGAAAACAGAGCAATATGCAAAATGGAAATGATAAAGCATGGAAGTCAAACGCAGGGTTCTTATGGTGCGAGGGATTCAACTAAGTTTGGAGCTACAAATGTGTTGCAGAATGAGAAATATGTGATGAGTTGTCCACTATTTGTGGTGGTCCTCAATGGAAACCTAATGCCTCTATTTGGCCACTAGGTAGGGATGTCGATTTCTACAGAGGCTTCCAATATGGAGTTTGGGGTCATTAGAATGAAAGGAATACTTTTTTATAGAAGGATGAGAAGGGCATCTCTCCCAATTATTAGTTGGAAGCCCTTATGAGATATCCCCTATCTTTGCATCTTCCTTTGGTGATGGTTAGGGCTTTGGAGAAAGGAGAAAAATGGGGCAATAGACCCTAAAGATATAGTATTATCCCTTCCCAAATTAGTTTGTGTTGAGCTTGGAAGTGGAGTTGAAAAGGAGGTGGAGCATAATGGGAAGGTTTTTTCTAGGTTAGGTTGACTAGGCATTTTAGAGGATTTTGGCCAAGCTTAAGAGATCTGTACAAATGGATATCTGAAAACTGGGAACCTTTCGTGAATGGATGTGTCCAAATCTATTCATGTTCTTCGGGTTTCTTCATTGTGATTTTTAAAAATGTGAAAGATAGAAATACGATGATCTATGATCATGATTGGAGCTGGTAAGGTAAGTATTTACTTATGCTGAAATCATGGCATCCTTCTTTCAACCCATCTACCGAATCATTTTATCGTATTACATACCCTATGGGTAAGGCTTCTGAATCTTCCTCTCCAATTCTAGTTTGATTCTTGCTATAAAACCTTGGGGAACTCTTTGGGTAGTTTCTTATTAGTGGATGAGAGCTCCTCAAATCTATTGCACTCCACATATGCCTAGATTCTGGTCGAGATGGATGCCACTGTGAATCTCCTCGAGGATATTTCTACCAAAAAATCAAATGGTTGTTGGGTGCAACCTTTGGACTATGAGGGTATCCATTTTAGGTGCATAAGATGTTTTCAAGCTAGACATATTATTGGTCAGTGTTCAAAAAGGATGGTGGAAAAGACAACTTGGTGGAAAGATGTCTTTTCTCTCCATTACTCGGTGGAGAAAGATGGAGTGCACTCTAAGAATGAAATGGATCCTTCCATTGTCTTGGATAGGTTCCCCTTTCTAGTGAAAATTTTGTTGATAATGTTTTCCATGGGTTTAACAATGTTAATGTTGGTCTTGATTTGAATGTGAGACAAGTGGATACCCCTGTCGCAACGTAGTAGTTGGTTTCTAATGATGTTTTCCCTTCACAATGTTTGGGGAAGGATATTAAAATTGAAGGTGGTCAATTTCAAGTTGAGAATGTGGAGAGGGAGGAGAGTTGGCATGTAGTAAAAGGGAAGTGTGTCAAAAGATGTAAACAAGAGTCTAGTAGTCGTATGCTTTTGAGATCTTGCTTAAAAAACAAGACTAGATTGTAGTGTTTAATCTCGGCCTATTAATGGGTCATTCCCCTTTGTGGCTTTTGAGTGGGGAGGGGGCTTCTTATTTTTAGCCCCACCTGGCTTGGACATGGACAGAAACCCAATCTGTGAATCTTTCTCTTCTTAATTTAATGGGAGTATTCCCTTCTAGATATTTAAATATAAAAAAATTATAATAATACAATAGTTACATTAATGAAACCTTAACCCTAAATATGACTAAAGGGTAAAATTAGATAACCTATGTCACATTTTTATAAAGGAAAAGGTTAACACAACAATAATTGTTCAATTTCGATGCCATAAAAGTTGCATTTGTATTTTGAATTTGAAGATGATGTAAATTGATAAAATGTGTAAAATTTGATGAAGTTTGAGTCTATTATTTTTTAAATTCTTTTTGTCAAGGATTGATATATTTTTTTTTACTTTTAAAGTCAATTTTTTTATTGTTGAAAAATCAGGGGGTTTAGTTCCCACCCAAAAACACAATATAAATCAACTTTTTTTTTTTTTTTTTTCTGATTTTTATATCCATAATAGATGACATACATATACAGTGCATAAAAAAATAATTAAGTTACGATGTATATTTTCTTAGTTATAACATTTTAAAGTTGAACATACTTGAATTTGACAGTTTTTATCTCCCACCATATTTTTTATTTAATTTTTGATAATCAAAAAAAAAAAACCTTCTGGAGAAGACTCTCTCCTCTAGTGAACCATATTTGTTTCAAATTTTTTTGAACTAATTCAATATTTTTTATTTTTTTTCAAACCAACCTCTTACCTAACATTAGAATACCTACTTGTAGTATTTTTGAAATAATATATATTAAATCTAATCAAAACATCATAAAAAATATATGAGTAGATTCTTGACTTTGATCTCTACAAAAGGGTATTTTTTATTTTTTTAATAAATTGAATTTACTTGTAGAATGCTATTGTAGAAATCAGAAGTTTCAGAAATTTGTCAAATTTGGTGATGTTGCTGCCACTTAGGACATTCTGGTCAAAATGTTGGAGGCCAACACAACTGGTCATTTGAGCGAGCATGCCTCTTAAACCCCTTATAAATAATGATTTATTTTTTTGTTTTAAAATATCAAAATCAAGGACTGCAAATTAATATAATTGTTTTTGAATTAAATCAATTGCTTTTGCAAATAAAAGCGGCATTTTTTATATAAAGCGGCGAAGGTTTCTAGTTTTTTTTTAAGATTTTGGTTGAATGCTTCTACTTTTTTCAAGTATTGTATTTTAGATTTTTTAATTAAATAAATATTCATATTAGAAGGCTTTTTCAAGTATGTTATATTAAACTAAAAAAAAATTAGATTATATTAAACCTTATTTTTTTCGATGCATAAATTGTTAAAGAAAAAATTGCATTGAAATGTAATTTGCCTTTTATTTGTAGATTCATTTATGTAATTATTCTTGAATTTTTTTTTTTATTGTTGATCCAATCATGTATTTTAACTTGAACTTTTTATTTACATGTATGTATTCATTTATATGTGTTTGTGCACTTTTTACTTGCATGTATGGATCTCTTTTTATTTACATGTATGCATTCATTTTTATTTGTGTGTATGGATTCATTTACATGTGTGGATTCAATCTTATTTACATGTACATGGATTCATTTTTATTTACAAATAAACTAATGAAGTTTAAAAGACATTCAAAATAGTTGTCATCATTTTTAGAAAGTGAAAGATGAAATATTACAAAGATTGTAGAAATGTTATTTACATATAGATCAAATTTGTTTTAATATTACCAACTAAGAAATAAGAATATTATTAAAATAAGTCTCGCAATTCTTACTAAATATTGTACTAATCCAAAAAAGTGTGTTAGTGAATTTGAAATATATGTTACACTAATAGAATTGAGTATGACACTATTTTGTGACAAATAATTTTATATACATATACAACTCAACTCTCTATTTCAAAAATTGGAGTTCAAGTTCAAATGATAAATGGATGATGAGAATGATTAAGTTATATTAGTAATAATCTCAATGCAAACACTTCTTAAATTGTCACTCTCAATAATGTGTTTTATAAGGAAGCAAATAATAACTTCAATAATGTATGAATCATTATTTTAAACTATATATTTAATTGAGTTGTCATTACCTGATCACCAATGGGAAAAATTATAGTGATATTCAAATTATATATGTTTGTCCACCTTACTTTTCTAGCTCTTTTTTTTCTATTTAAATGCTATTGCATATACGATCCATCCTTAACACTTGTATCACAAGCTAACACCTATCTAGCAAGTTTAAGAATGCAAAATTATACATTTCATAATCAACATTATGAACAAACCATAGAGCTCATTTTAAGAAAAAGGAAAAGTAACTTTAACTTTTGTATATATAGTATGTAAGTTAACAAATATTTTAGATCTAGAACAATAGTTATCTCTATCTGTGTTTACAAATGAAGTCTATAGGTATATAACTCCAATGTATTGTTCAATTTAAAATAACTTGTGCATGATCTATGATTCATTTCTTATATATGGTATATATGTGTTTGTTTGTTTAGATGTTCAATTAAAATTGAATCTAGATACTTTGTGCAATGGGGAATAAGAGGACTAGATCAAGGTTGTATGATAAAAAAAGGGATGATAAGATGAAAGGTCATACAAAACGTAGTCAACAACAATCTGTTGATGTTTAAGATCAACCTATTAATGTTGAAGAAATGACAACTCGAGTACAAGATCAAATTGGTACGTCGTCAAGTTTGAAATTGCTCTCTGGTATGAAAAACTTGATGGAAATAGATGAAGATAGTCTTTTCAATGAAATTCCTTTTGAAGATATGGTACCTGAAAGCACAATATAATTCCATTGTAAGAAAATGTGGGATGATTGTTTTGAAAATAAGCCTATTATTGGAAGAGCACAATTATTTGCTAAGTTATTTAGGAAAAGAGAAATGGCCCCTATTTTGGAGTCGTTGGGTGTTGATAATAAGAAAAACTCACATGATGCATCAGTAAAAGAAACTATAATTGAAAATTTGCAAGAAGCATTGAAGTGTATTGACAACACAAGTCGAGGTGTTGAATTAAGTGTTGCTTTCTAGTAAGAAATTATCTCATAGAAATCAAGTTCACACAATTTCTCAATTAATGCTGGTATCTAGAAGAACTATTCGAAGATATATTAGGAAGAGAAATATGTTAGATGAAAACATTAAAAACAATTGGGTAAATATCTGTAGGATTCCTTAAAAAGATAGAATTTCTAAAGATGTAAAAAGACAGGTCGTTGATTATTGGACCAACCACTCTCATGTTTCTTCCAAAAGAAGGGACACTATATAGATGATAGATTAAGATGGTACAAAAATTTCACATCCAAAACATTTTCTAGATATAACACAAAGTGAACTGTTTGAAGCATTCAAGCAAGAATTTTGAGATGTGAAGATTTTTCAAAGGATATTTGAGAGATTGCGTCCTTTCTTTTTACGCATAAATAAGGTACATGAAACTTGTTGTTGTCGAAATCATGTTGAATTTCATCTACACTTGCAATCATATAAAAAATTAATGGCAACAATTAATTGAAATCTAGTGATTCCTACAAGTACAACACAATTTATGAAATCTATTTTATGTATAAATTAGAACATTCAGATGAGTTCAAAATACAGTGTATAAAAGGTGCATGCAATGATTATGGAGATTTGAGTAAGTTTTTATTGCAAACTGAGAATATTGTTATTGCAGTGCAAGTTAAGTGGAAGAGATTTGAATATAGGACATATTAGACTAAGTCAGGAGCTAGATCCAAAAAAATTGTATTAGAAGAGAGTGAATTGCCCTACATTGAGTTTATAACTAGATTTCGTAGTATCATATATCCACATATTCAACATTGTCATGGTGCAAGATGGCAACCTAAACAATTTCCCGAGTCAAAAAATTATTTTCCACTAGGTTGTATTCTTTCAATTGTAGATTTCTTCGAGAAATATACATTTAGTCCTCACACAAAAATTCAAAGTCAAGATTATCTTTTCAAGTAAGTTGCAATATTTGTACAAGTTTTCTATAGACATGCACAATTTCAAGTGGATGGTATAGAGAGTACTAAAAATGAACACATTATCATCAAGGAGGTTCATTTCTATATTAGTGATGATACATGTCATGATAGGAGCAATGTAGCACATTTTTTTGGAATGTTTTTTGAAGATACTAGAGAACATGTGATAAAGTGTGCACAACATTGGATTTGGTCAGATGGATGTGTCGGTAAGTGTTCTTCTTAAATTGATTTTAAATTATTCACAACATTGGATATATATATATATATATATATATATATGTAGTACCCCTACCCTAGTCTACTTCTAACCTTGGTTTAATCTGGATTAGTTATCGTAATATTATGATTAATGTCAGATGTTGATTTTATGCATAGCTATTGATGTGGTTCTCACACTAGTTGTATGCAGGTTATTCAGTGTACCTATTTCGTGATTTTAGTATCGGACTAACGCTTTCATTAGATTTTATAAATGTATGCATGTATGATCTTTTGTTGCAGGAGATTTCAGGTGCGAAGTCGCATGAGTGCGAGGTTCGTCGTCACCTGGTTTTGCAGGTTTGAGCATACCTTTTAATCCTTAGAGTTGGATTAGGTGGTCGTAAGACCTTAGTCGACCTTAGTCGTGCTCTAGTGAGCATCGCCAGTCGTCGTCGGTAATCCCTTCTTGTTTGGGTTTGCGAGTCGTCTGTTTGGTTGACCTTCTCGGTTTGCGTGCCTGGTGTGTTTGGTTAATTGATTAATTAGTCCTTAGTAATTATCGTGATTAAATATGCGTTAGTGCATTGTTGATTAATGGATTAATTAATCTGGTTTCCGTTAGGCGATTTTCATTGATATTGATTTGCTCGTTTTTAATTGGGAGTGAATTCGATTAAATGGCTGATTTTGATTATTAAATGCATTATTTATATATGCTGATGAAAAAGAAGGATTTGTATTTAATTGCAAGAGGTTTAATTGCTTTCTGTTGGATTCTGGAATTTGAAAGGTTAAATTGAATTGATTGTGAAAGAAATCGATTTTTAATTGATTAAGCAAGTTATTTTGTTGATAGTTAAAAAGAAATAATTTTTTGAGAGTTATTTTGTAAATAAAGTTTTTTATTCCAAAAAATGGAATTTTTGGGTCAACTCTGCCATATAACCCAATTTGGGAAAAATGGAGAGAGGGAGATTTTTGGAGGAATTTTTTGGTAGAGATTTTGGTTGGGAATGAAAATTGGAGGATTTTGGGAGCTGAAGATTGGGGCTCTCCTTCAGCCATGCCAGGATCGCGAGATCAGGTAGGATTTATCTCTCAATTTTAGTTATTGTGTTTAAATGGATCCTGTTGGCTCAATATGAGTCTGTGTTGAAAGATTGGGTGGGGTTGGGAGAACTTACCATGCTGGAAACCATATTGTTAATCTCCTTATTGGACTGTGTTTTATCATGATGGGGTTTGTTGTGTTGAAAGGAAGTGTTTAAACTCATATCCCTATTTAGAGAAAGATGGAATTCTTGAAGGTTTTATCGAAATTAGAAATTCGAACCAGTTCATGGTTATTCCGTCCCTTGTTGAAAACGAACTGTGTGTGTGTTTTAATTAGCAAATTTATTAAAATGGACCAAACTGTGCATTTTCGTTCGAATCCGAGCTGGACGTGTTTTGTCTTTGTTTCGGACTGTGCGTTATTTTGTTTACTAAGCTAGGCGGAGGTTTTGTGTTTGTCAAGCGGTGAGTTGGGGTTCCCCCGCTCCTCCTCCCCTCTCCCCTCTACCGCACGTCCACCGTTTTCCGCTCGCCCTTGTTTCCCTTGCTCCCCGCGAAGCCTGGTTCTCCGATGGTGGGTGCGGCCGTGGCGGTTGCGGCTCACGGCGGTGGCCGCAGGGGCCGCGGTGGCCGCAGGGCGCCGCGGCACCTGCGGGCACCACCGCGAGCGCTGCCCACGCCCTTGCCCTGCGGCTAGGGTTAGGGCACGGCCCTCGCCGCGTTCAATGCGTGTTTTTTTTTTTAATGCTTTTCCTTTTTATAAAAGAGCTTAGTTTTAATTAAATGCATTTCCTTGTTTAAATGTAGTTGTTTTAAACGAAGTTTTAAATGTGTATTCAATGTAATGTTTAGTATAAAAAAAAAAAAAAAAAAGGAAGAAAAACATATGATATTTATATCATTTAAAGGAGAGTAATTTTAATGTTGAGTTTAATTAGTTTTAAACTGGATTAGGGTGGCATATAGTGGTAAATGATAATTAGATATGGATTTATCTTATAATGGGTTTATAAGTGAATTAATTATTCAATCCCATTTCTCGACCTATGCTCCTTTCCTGATTAAGTTTTAAAACTGTTGATTTTCGCAATTGAAAATTGTTGATGATGTTAAATTTTATCTTGGAACAGATCATTTGAGTAACTGTATAGTAGTGAAATACTTATCGTTGGGTATTGAAATTAAACGATGTGCTTTTGGAAATGATTAGCTTCTTTAGTTTCTCTTTCTACATTTTTATTTCCGTAATTCGTATAATGCATCTGGAAGTGAAATTATGAATCTGTAGAGATTGATTTTAGTCCAGTATGTTAATGACGTGGTGATTGGAGATTAAATATCTTATTTTGGTTGATTAATGGTTGTCTGAATTTTATTAATATGAATTGGTTAAAACTCTTTATGGCTTAAATTGCCTGTTCAATGCCTGAACCTTAGGAGTTAGGAACCCAAGAACGACTTAACCCTTGATGAGATAGATAATTGTAACCTGTTTTTAGAACATGTAGAGAACTTGATCGATTTTAATGATTAAATCAATTTGAGGAATATTGTCCTTTCTGATTATTGCCGTGCGAGTTTAATTTCTGTATTCGCCTTTAATTATGAAATGGCATGTTTTGCTTTGTGTAAAAGGACCCTGTCGTATGGATGATTTGGTGTTCCTGTTTTAGTCCTCGATTTCCGAGTTGACTGTTGTATTGTGATGTTGTCATAATTGGTCATATCCTCTTTGAGTGAGTCGAATAATGATTCGTGGTTAACCTTAGTTGTCAGGTCTCTAGTTAGAGTACCGTCAGTAAGTGATTACCGTTGGGTCGTGTTTGACCAAATGATGGTTCTCCTTCTTGAACTTCGTTCGTCTTACCATGTGTATTCTGTGGTTTGAGTTCATCTGAGTTAGTCTAGTGTCGTATGGGAAAGTGGCTTTCGATTAGGGGCCGCGCCCAAAGTGGCTGCTGGGTAACCCGTCGAAAGTGAGTCTAATAAGTGATAACCTAAGTAGATTAGAAAATAATTTATAAATAAGATAATGTGCCTCACACATGGGACGAATGCTATCATAGATTCGGCATGCTGTGAGAAGGCCTGAAATGGCAAACCATCTTCCTTGTCTTCACGAGAGGATGTGTGGGTCCACATGAGGCTTGGATGGGCCGGAAGTTCGGATTAGGTTGCCATGGTTACCAGTGTATGGGCTGGGACCTATGAAGACTTGCCATGGTATCCATACCAGGTTGTGTGATGACACTTGTCCCTACGTTCGCTAGTGTGTTGTCGTTTTGTCCTGTTTTGAGTACCTTTGTGAGTCGTCCTTCGTCGCTGCCCTTGTGAGTATCGGTTTCATGTTAGACCCTTGGGTGGTAATGGCTCAGTTTTATGGATGCTCTCTTGGACCTCTTGTATTAGCTTGATTATGTTCAGTTGGATCCTGTTCTTCTTAAGGATCGTTTATGTATTAATGGACCGATGTGGTCATTTGTATATTGTTGTATATCGCCTGGATGGCTGGATTGTATGGTGTAACCTTTTGTACTCTTAACCTTATTATTTATCTGAGGGGGTCTTGCAGTTGAGCAGACCCGGAGATGTAGCCCTTTAGGGGTGAACTCCGAGATCATTATGGTGTTATGTGATGTATTCTCCCATGGTTCCTTTATTCAGCTTTTTCATGTATGTTTAGCTTATGTTAGAATGGTTAAGTGGATAATTGGAATTAACTATTAATGCTTATATTCAGTTCTATCTTGAATGCCATGTGGATCGAATGCATATTTGGTTGAGATGCGATTTATCGTAATGCATGTGTGAAATCATCTTTTGAAGTGCAATGAATTGGATTATGAATGAATGTAACTCAGAGTAATGAATTATACTCGGTTGTTGTTAAGAAATTAATATGCTTGGAAAGATATCTTATGTTATGATGAAATCCTAGTGTATTAGAATGTTCGATGTGTGATTTGTAATTTTAAATGAAAAGCTTGAATGAGGTTGATGAATGGATCTTAATGGATGAATCTTCGTTGAGATTTATATTTCCGTCCTTTGAAAGAAATTATCCTGATTGTGAATTATCTCGTTATTAAGATATTCAGCTTAATGGATTAATTGTGTGAGCTAAATGTATTGTGAAAATTTAAGTAATATCGTTGGGAAACTCTTTAGGAGTTAGTTGAAGTCTTCCGCTATGTAATCTGAATCTTGTTATCTTGTTGCATCTTATGTGTTGTAACTTTAAAAAAAAAAAAAAATTGCACTCTATTCTTGTTAATTTAGCTTATCCCTTCGGGGTTTCCTGGCGGGGCATTACAATATATATATATATATATATATATATATATATATATATATATATATATATATATATATATATATATATATATATATATATATATATATATATATATATATATATATGATACATGTGTTTTAAATTTCAATTTGATTTGATTTTAACACCATGTACATATATATATGTAACTATTCATGTCAGGACAATTTAAGTCTGCAAAAGCTTTTAAGTAGACATCCTTACAACATGCTCGACGTAGCATAAAGTTTTTGTCGAACTTCTTTGAGAGTGGACATGAAAAGGAGAGCATGATGGAGCATGAGCATGTATGAAGCATGCACTTCACCAACATGAACTTGTAGGTAAATTCACTTCATTTACTTTAATTTTAAATTTATCTTTATATCAAGCAATTTAAATATATATGAGAAAGTCCACTTTTCTAAAGTGAGATCTTGTGTACAGGTAAGACCACACAAAATTCAAGTGAAATTGTTGAATGGTGCAAAAGTCATTTTGCTAGTTGTGATACAACATACAACAAGTGTTACTTTTGGGAAGTTAAAGGTATTTATTCTTCTGTTTGAAAATTATTTTAAAATTCAACATGACATAAATGAAAAGTAAATTAAATTAATTTTATTAAATTGTGAGTTTGACATGTACATTTATTTTAAAACTATGTATTAAACTAGAAATGTAAATGTGTGTTTCTAAATTCATAAATTTATTTAATAGATATTGATCAACCAAATTCTTATAATTGTCAAATAATTAATGGTATTAGAAGTTTACATGAAGTTATAACTACAAGACATAGCAAGCCTCTTGTTATTCTTGTAAGATAAAAATTATGCTTTTGTGTTGATTGCATTGAGAACAACACTAATACTCAATGTGAGAATATTGGAGATGAATATGTTTTACAATGGGAAATGAAACAGTTAGTTGCAATGCCTCCTTATGAAGATAGTGACATTATTGATATTCGTGATCCTCTATATTCAACTAATTATGAATGCGTTTCTGATTTAGTTGTTACAGGTGTGTGTGTGCATTTATTTAAAATATGTAAAAAAAATTAAAATTTATAGTTTATGTTAATTTTGTTTGAAATATATGTGATCTATGTAGGTGATATTTTTGTGGTGGCTGTTGATCCTGAAAATACTGAAGGTGTTGATTATCATCTACTGATATGCACAACACCAAAATACAAGTTATTAGAATCAGTCACTGATGGTGATGGACAACAATATCCCATCGGTTTAGTTGTTGTTGAAGGCACTTATTATCAACAAATAAAGATAGATAAAAATGGTGTAACATTTATTGATTATATGCTAGGCCAAAAAGTTCTACGCTACAATCACTTAGTAATAGTAACAAGATTGCATTTGGAGACATTGCCAAAAAGAGGATGTTGCAACCGAAAGTGGAGGTTTCCTATTGAAGATCATGAAAAAAAATTAGAGATTATTAAACATAGGGAGGATCCAGATTATATGTACCAAGAGCTTTAAGTTAACGTGTCATGTTTGAAATTTTTATATTAGATAGGTCATACTTCGATGAACTCATATTTTCTAGGACATGATCATATATATATATATCTAGACATGCACGTTTGTTTGGATAGTGTGGATGGTTATATATCATATATATTACACATGGACATTTGATTTTGTGGATGCATTGAATTTGTATGTATGTATGGATTTGAATTTCTATGTGTATGTATGTGCATAGATTCATTTATATGTGGTCTTAAAGGACCCCTTAAGGGGTCTTAAGGGGATTTATGCAATGGGCTCATAATGCATGTGTGAATTACCTATAAATTATATTTATGTATGTATACATGTATGGATTCGTTTATATGCACAGTCTTAAGGGGTATGTTATTTAGCCAATTTGTAGCTTTAGTAAATATTACTGATTGCAATCCATGATATAATTTAAATGGTCACTCTTCAATTTGAGATTTTTCTAATTGTCATTGTTTCCATACTAGAACCACATAATAAAGAACTTGTAATTTCATTTTGGGGCCTAGGTATCTTGGAAAGAAGTGCAACTCATAAATTGTGAGCCAAGACACTAATCTAGGATCTATTCCCTCCTTCTCTTGTAGAGGTAGTTTTAGGCACATAATATATATATATATGTTAGCTCTATATGGAAACATTTTCAATTGCTTTGAACTTTGTAAAATTGAAGAGATCCATGCAAACATTTAATTATGGATATTCTTCAAATAAATCTTACTTTTAATCTATCCTTTTGTTGAAGTTTTACATTAAAATGTAGGTTAGTTTTATAATTTAGATTGATAAATAATATATTAGTTTTAGGTTATTTTGGTAGTTTAAGGTTATTTTTGTTTAGTAGTCCATTTATCTAAGAATATATTACTTACATAGAATCAAAAGATCAATGTGTTGAAACTTGATTA